>NC_042999.1:80669237-80724237 GCF_006345805.1 Octopus sinensis | reverse complement strand
CTTATGGTGTTCTATAATATTATCAATCGTGCTGATCGCTTCGATTGTTAGTGGAAGTATTTCATACGTGAACAACTTTTGTAACTAGAAACAATTACTAGGTAATGTTATTGTGGACAATTTTGCAAACTTACAGGAATTATAATTAGAATGTTATGTTGTGGAATATCGAAGTGAAAAATTTAAAAACATGTATCCATTTCAGCGAAGATATCTTGGTAGTTAGACAAAGTAACTGATGGATATGTCAAATTAGTTTCTTTGATTTTTATAGAAACTTGCTAATGCCGAGATTGCCTACTGATCAAAAAATGACAAATTATGTTGTATGTATGGTGAACAGAGAGAAGGGAATTTCACATACATCGACTTAGAATAAAACGGCAGTCTACTACAATCATCACAGAGGTGGCAATACTGGAGGGTCAATATAAAGAAAAATTGAGACGCAGATGAGGGCTGGAAGAAACAAAAATAATGTACTGGTGATATCTTAGAATAATTCCCCAACTCTATAGCCATTTCTAGATAATCTTATGTCTCATATGATTATATTGAAATTGAAAGAGGGGACGGTAGTTAAGGGTAGAGTTATACATTATTTAAGAAGTGCGTCAGTCATTGGTTCTACAAGAAATAATTCAAGCAAGGTGTGCGAATCAAATAGAGAAGAACTCTAGACTTAATGTTGACTGAATCAAGTTAAATTGATTAGCTATGGGGATTTTTGTGTTGGAATTTTAAGAAAACTTTAAAGTGAGTGGGAGCCTTGTAATAATAACTTATAATTATTAATTAATTTAGACCTGCAACAGTGGACTGTCAACGCCACACCCGATTACACATCGCAGGTACTTCCTCTGGTTCTGCTTGTGTATAGAAGAACACTAACTGAAACGGCCCAGGAAATTCAGTAGTCTATACTGTTTTCCATGAGATTGGCAGATGAACTTAGCTACCGAAGTGATATGTTCCTGTCTTTCGAACTTAAAGGGGTGAAATATGAGTATAAAATCTCTAATTTGGAAGATGTTATTACAATGCAATATTGGACAATCTTTGTCCAACGATTAGAACTCGTCATTAATTCCTTAACATCTAGATACATATTTGGTGGAATACATCTATCCTATACACTGAACCGGGGTTGTCATAAAACATTGCTAGAAAATTGTTAGACCATTGTCACCTTACGTAAAAAGCAATATTAAAATTATATGCTTTGTCTTATGACTATCGGTTCCAGTATTGAAAACTTGTGAGAGAGTCGTGGAACTGTTGTTAAATGTTGTCAGAATCGATGCGTTATAGATACATACAGGCCAAACAACACACCATTTTCTATATCTTCCTTATATAAGTAAGCTCTTTTTTTATTTATACCCATATGTTCTTTTCTTTATTTCGTCTTTGTATAAACTTTTTAAATATATTATTTCATTAATAATCTAAATCAAAATATCTCAGCGGTCACCAACAATTCAAATCATGAGAAGAGTATTTTTTCTATATTCTCGATGAAAGACCAAAAATTTATAGCCCTGCTATTGTTTTTTTATATATATAAAACTTTATTTAATATATTGTTCTGTATTATATTCGATTTTCTGCTTTATAATTGCTTGCAGTTTTCATTGTAAATTCTTTCAGTCTGTCTAGTTTATTATCTAAATCGACTTGAAACGTCTTAAAAGGAGAAATAAAGTTTTATGAGTTTCATCATATTTTTATCTTTCTCTTAGAATAGCTGCCATATAATGTAATTAGCTTCAACGTACAAATTGCCAAACAAAAAAGATACGACAGATAGAGAAATGAAAGGGGAAAGAGAGAGGTGGTTTGAGAGGATGGAGGGAAACATTAAGACCCTTTCGGCTATTTAAATCTCTCCTTAGATTATACTACTATGTTTGAAAAGTAACTTTATGTTGCTTCTATTGTAAATGATGTCAAATAAGTAGATATAATTAAAGCATCTTCAAATGCATCAATACAGATACATTCCTTCTGAATGCAAATCAAATACCATAGAGAAAGGAAGAATGATAAAGAGGGAAAAAACAAAGTAGTGTAAGAACAATTTTCATGATTCAATCAAATAACTTTCGATCCTAAGGGAATATGTTTGCGGTCGACAGAATAAAGACAAAGGACAGATTAGTGGCATAAATATACCTCTATATAAATAAATACACTAGCTTACTTCATTGGTATTATAGCCTACTTTAACAGATACCACAAATCCCTGGAGATGTCTAAGATTCTTTCAGAGTCTCTCCATGGCTTCTCTTCTGTCTGTCTACCGAGCCCGCTATCTTATAATTGTTACCGTTGCCGTAAACAATCCCAAAATGAAGAGTAAAACAAGCGTAACAAAAGAAAATGATAAGGAAACAATTTGAAGTCAGTTTATTCTAAGTTTTCTGCCAATACTATGCATACACACACATACACACACATATACACATATACACGAATATATATATATATATATATACGTATGTATATTTGTTTTGGTGAATGGTTCTTTTATTTAGAGTTAATACTTTCTCTTTTTCACTGTCACATTTTATAATCTCTCTTTATCGCTGTTGGGCGCACCTCGCTCTCTTCACAAAAATCACAAACGCAAATTCCGCTTCTCTCCCTCTAATTACACATAATAAGAGATACCGTTCTAGCCATAAAGATCAATCGAAGTATAAATGGATATCATGTGAGCTCTTGCAGTCGATTAGTTATGTATATTTAGGGATTTATAGTGGCGGTTTTGTTGGCTTGACACTGTGAAATGATAAGATTTGACACACATGTACCCAGTAACTACAATACACCTCTGCAACACTCACTTATAACCAGCTAGCAAATATGCGTGACTTTCGATAAATTATAAGCATATATATAAATTGTGCGGCGTGTATACTACATATATATATATATAGAGAGAGAGGGGGGAAGAGAGGACGAAGTGAAGATGTTGTAGAGGAAGAGAGACGTGTATGTAGAAACAGGAGAAATTCCTACGGAAATAACAAATCAAAGGGAAATATTAAATAGAAAGCGTTAAATCTGAATAGGATAAACGAATACAGGACAATGAAATAAATGTTATAATATATTCATTAGTATACGTTCATTTCGGGTAGAATATCATATAACACTTGTAAACTGACGTCACTGACTTGCTTTCGAATTTATTTTACGATTCCATATTGTTTAACTTTAGATGGTAAGACCCTTGGAAATTATACAAAATATTGATTTCGTGTTATCTGCCAAAAATACCACAGGTGGTTAATTATACATGGCAACTGCACCAGTGTGTTGCGACAGTGCTGTCTCTTTCTCTGTTATTATTAATGTAGGTATATTATCTTCTTCTATCAGTATTATCATATAATCCCAAACAGACTTCATTAAGGCCATATCTTCATTATGGAATTCAACTTATGCAATAAATTGTAAGCGACAGTAGACACACAGCAAAGAACTCTAACATCATATAAATTAACTGTTGGATTTTGAGCATTTGAAATACGTAGTGTAGAACATCCTCCAAATTTCAATCAATCTAAACTCTTTGTTGCATATGTAGATTAATTATATTACGTAATATCTGGTAAATTATTTGGTCAGCAACAAATAGTGTGCTCAATTTACGGAAAACTGTATCAACATTTATGAAACACATTTACTTTATATATCATGTAAGATCAGAATATGTGCATTTTATCTCTACCCAAATTCTCCCTTAAGAACCTACTTACACTTTATGTATACTCTTTTACTCTTTTACTTGTTTCAGTCATTTGACTGCAGCCATGCTAGAGCACCACCTTTAGTCGAGCAAATCGACCCCGGCACTTATTCTTTGTAAGCCCAGCACTTGTTCTATCGGTTTCTTTTGCCGATCCGCTAAGTGACGTGGACGTAAACACACCAGCATCGGTTGTCAAGCAATGCTAGGGGAACAAACACAGACACACAAACATACACACACATACACATATATATATACATATATACGACAGGCTTCTTTCAGTTTCCGTCTACCAAATCCACTCACAAGACATTGGTCGGCCCGAGGCTATAGCAGAAGACACTTGCCCAAGATGCCACGCAGTGAGACTGAACCCGGAACCATGTGGTTGGTAAGCAAGCTACTTACCACACAGTCACTCCTGCGCCTATCTGCAAATGAATTTTTAAAGTTTTGACTCTGCTAAACTGTAATCTTTTATTTTTTTTTATTTTTTGGGGTCACGATATTTTGAAGAAATAATCATATAAAAACTGGTATTATTTTTTTGTTATTTAGCTGATATATTATGTAAGCTAGATTTCTTATTTTTTCTTTCCTTTACCCATAGTAACAATTATTATTAAGCGCATAAGTCTTTATATCACATGGATGTGACTAGTAGTGCTAAAGAAGGCAATGAAATAACAAAATAAAATCAAAGGAAAGATGTGTTAAAAAATATAAAATATTGTGAATTTCTGGGTTGGTAAAATTATGAAAATAATTATAGATTATTGGAACTTCTTAGCACTTAGAGTAACTTATTGATAAAAAAAATATAATAAAATATTGAAACTCATTGATGAAATTAAAACCATAATTAATAATAAAACATTAGTGGAACTTAATAAAAAAGCAATGAATAAAAAGAAAGATCACTAAAGGCTTAGGGTTGTTAATGAAAAGAGGGAATTAGTTATTCATTGTATGTGAGATGATGTTGAGAAAAAAAAAGGGGAAGAATGCTGGAAATAATGAACATTTTCATAACAATTGTGAGAAATCGATAACATAGCAGAGCGAAAATAATACGGTAATAATACAATAAAATTATCTAATAAATAAATTGAATAAAAATATAATTTAATAACAATAATATGATAATGATTCAAGGTTGATAAGAGGGGAATGTGGCGTAGGGTAAGAATGATATAGA
This sequence comes from Octopus sinensis, assembly GCF_006345805.1. Classification (NCBI taxonomy): domain Eukaryota; kingdom Metazoa; phylum Mollusca; class Cephalopoda; order Octopoda; family Octopodidae; genus Octopus; species Octopus sinensis. The sequence continues at coordinate 80,719,279 of NC_042999.1, read as the reverse complement.
AAAGTTGCGCACAAAACTTAGGAAAATAGGAGAAAAATACGTGAACAATATATGCGATACAAGAGAAAAAATAGGGAAAATGTATATGTACCATAAGCGAATAAGAGGAGAGAATACACGAAGACACAAATGGCAAAACAAGGGTGGACGCAATGTTTTGGTTACTATGTTGTAACACATGAGGTAGTGTGATACACACTGTGAGACGCTGGGGTTAAAAGTCAAGAGAGAAGATTGGTTGAAGAACTAGTTAGGATTATCAAAGAACTAGTCAGGGTGGGAGCTTGCTAAAAAGTTAGTGAGAAAGATAGTTTCAAGGTATGTATTTGTATATTGCAGTATGTAGCGTGAGTGAATTGGATGGTGGTGAAAAACTGAGTTTTATCTAGGAAACTATGATGTTGTAATTTCTGCGGTTCCTTCAAACATATGTAGTATGTGTCTGTGTAAGCGCATAGGTACAGGCAAATATATATGCGTGTATATTATATATGTACAAAAGCACACGCACAAATTCACAAACACGCAAATACTCACATATACAAACAAGAATACACCACATATATATATATGAATGCATTCACACATCCAGAGTAAAAATTATTTTCTAAACCTTTCTTCATTTATATTTTTGCTGAAAATTTCCCTCTATCATAACTTTTTAGCTTCTGTCTTTCTCCTTTCTCATTAAGGTCTAAAGCCCAAAATATTAATGACATCCTGAATTAAAACGTTAAGCCAAGAATTTACAGGTCAAATATCGTTCTTCAAATGTTATTCGTCTTAATGTCTATGTTTTATACTTCTCACATACACACACACTTACACAATCACATACTCACACATACATACACACACACATATGTATATATGCATACAAGAAAATATACATATAATTAGATGTATATGGATATAATATCTATATGAGCTTTTAATACGGTTATAATTGTATATGCGTATGTATATAAACATACGTAGATGTATATGTATCTGTGTATGTATATATATATATATATATGTATGTATGTATGTATATATATATATATATATATATATATATACGAGGGATATACAAAAGTAACAGGAAACGTCCTCTTCTTATTTCAGGCTTCCGCCGCTAGATGCCATTTCATGCAAACACCAGGCATCATTATGCCGACCGGCTTCATCAGACGAGGTCGTAATACTACGTAGTACGTCTTTGTTTTGCGGCCCTTCCATCTTCGATGATTTTTCGCATTGGCTCAAAGAAAGGAACAGCGGGCTTATGTTAAAATCTGTCTTCTGCTGGTGCAAAATATGACCGAAACAGTTGTCATGCTTCAAACAACTTACAAGCAGGGCTGCTCTGAGCAACATACAAGTTTACAAATATTTCAACGCTTTAAATATTATCACTTGTCGCTTGAAGACTAACCTTGTTCGGACGACAATTCCCCTTCCGAACGAATGAAAACATCATGAAAATTGATGAGCATTCACCGAACATGTGACGAACTTCTTGATATGATTGACGTGGCCTGAAGCTCCTGCCAATGTATTTTGAACGATGAATTGCGAACGAAACGATTTGCAGCCAAATGTGTACCTCGCTTGCTGAGGTAGGATTAAAAACAGTCACGACTGAATGCGTGTCGTGGACTGAAAAAGAACCAGAAGTTGATGTGGATCTGTTTTCGAAGGTCATTACTGGTGAGGAAAAGCTGGTGCTACGCAATTAACAGATGTGGAAGTACTGAAAAATAAGCGACGGAGGCGTTACAAGGCATCACATCGCTAAGAGTTCCGTTCCAGCAATGATTCGAATAGTGGAAAAAAGAGCCTGGATGGTTGCATTGCATCAAATGGAAAATACTTTGAAGAAGATAAAATGTGAATATGTAAAGCTGAGTGAATAAAATAATATCGCGAAATTCCAATTCTTTTGTGCGGCTTATCGTGTATATATATATATATATATATATATATATATATATATATATATACACATGCATATACATATATATATGCAAACATATATATATATATATATATTATATATATATATATATATATATTATATATATATATATACATACATATACATACATATACATATATATGCAAACATATAATATATATATATATATACATATATACAAGCACAAATTTAACACCTGATCTGATGATATCTCTCTGGAAACAATTCAGCATACTCCATTAACTCAGTTCAATAGATATTGATTTTGTAGTCCTCATTTAGGACTTTTTAGATCTAATATTCTTTTAGCCATTTTCAACAGTTACGCGATAATTGCATTTTGTCGTTGACGTTCACATTTGATGATCAGTTAGAAGCTCTTTTCTCTCTTGATATACGGATGATCTTTTTCTATCAGGATTCTTCTTTATCTGATAAAGTATCCATGGCAATCTCCAGCCTAAGATAGATCACAGAAAGGATGGGTAGTACACAGGCGCCGGTGAAGATTTGATCAAATTTGCAGCGATCGGAAGCTTTCTTCAGGAAATTCATTGATATTTTGTGTTTTATTTTCCGTGCAGTTGTTAGTCGTACCGAGTTTTAGAGACTGGAGTGCCTCAGTATATAGAAGCATCTCATCTGTGACCAAACTAAATGATTACCTATCGAAATTTATTCTTTCATACGCTAGCTTTGTCTTTACTGATCTCAACTATATTTACTGAATCTCTTTTTCTAGTTCTCCAGGAACTGGAACAGTGCGAATCATGGTGTACAAAGTCTGTGGCTGGAGGAAATTATCGGCATATGCAAACGATGAACATTGTGAAGCATAGTGTACAGAGGCGGTGGAGGAAATTATCGGCATATGGGAAAGACACTACATATTTTTTTTATTTTTGGTCTATTTTAAATGTTGTAAATTGTAACATTGTGTGTTTCTGTCTAGACTAGTTTCTTAGACTCCATGTGAGCATATAGCAACTGTAAAGTGCTACGGGAATGGCTACAATACTGAGGTGTTAAGATATAATTTTCTAAAGTATAATTTTTTGAACGTGTCTTTCATTCGTGTGCAATGACACTGTATTATTTTGGTCTATTTTAAATGTTGTAAATTGTAACATTGTAAGTTTCTGTCTAGACTAGTTTCTTAGACTCCATTTGAGCATATAGCAACTGTAAAGTGCTACGGGAATGGCTACAATACTGAGGTGTTAAGATATAATTTTCTAAAGTATAATTTTTTGAACGTGTCTTTCATTCGTGTGCAATGACACTGTATTTTTTTGACTCTTATGTAATTGCATATAATTTTCTATTTTTATTTATTGATTTATTGTTTTATTTGTATTTTTATTTGTTTCAGTCGTTTGATTGTGGCCATGCAGGAGAACCGCCTTAAATGATATTTATTCATAGAAATCGCACCCAGGACTTATTCTTTGTAAGCCTAGTACTTATTCTATCACTCTTCTTTGGCAAACCGCTAAGTTACGATGACGCAAAAACACCAGTATCTGTTGTTTGGTGGGAAAAATAAACATAGGCACAACGACAAATACATAAATATATATACATACATGTATACACACACACACACACATATATATATATATATAATCGACTTAAAATGCTTTGGCTGGCCCGAGGTTACAGCAGAAGACACTTGCCCAAAATACCAGTGGCAAAGAAGTGAGCTTCTTACCACACAACCACGACCATGCCTATAGCTACATGAACTCTTCTTCGACCACGGTATGTTTATGTAGCATGTTATTCCTACGCCTAATTCACGTTGCTCTCTTCAAAATTGCTATGCTGCATTATTTTTGTGCGAATCTCATATCAATTCATCTCATAAATCCATATTCTTTTTGTTGCAGTACTTCCAATTGTCTAGCATCTGTATTATAAAGTCTGAGATCGGCCGTATTGTAAAAGTAACTAGTTAATACACTTGTCAATTGGGATGTTGGTCTAAATCTCTTTAAAATTTCATTTCAATGAGTAGAAGTAAAATTTCACTGTTGTTGACGAAATGTCTTCACTATTTTAAAGTTATGAAACCGAAACACCACTGAGATCGATTTTTCCATTCGTGGTCCGCCACAAGAGAAAAAAGTACCAGTTTATAAAATTAATGAACGCGTAACACGGAAGTTTTGGCCTTGTCTCTATTTGATATATTTATTACAATCACCATTACTATTATTGGAACTGAAAGGACATGTCATAACACATGACGTCTTCCTTAATACCATAAAGGTTTCCATAGTTATATGTGTTATACATGTTTCTGGCATTCTACTATGGGTATTAAGGGACAATTTTCATGAAAAGATCTGAAAGGCAATTCACTCTTGTTCTTCGGTGTTTAAGATAACAATAGAATATATTCACAACATCTTAATGTCCAGTGATAACGATGTTGAATTAATAGGTGTAAAGATATCTACTTTGTACCTGTTTCAGTGTATCACAAATACGTTGAGATCTGCATATAGTTCAAAGAAATGGCATTGTCTTCGACTAAAACTAAAGATAAAGGTGTTATTTAATACCAAGAATGATTATGCAAAATTTCCGAACAAATCTCTTGAATAAGCCATCCTAGAAAGGCAAAGATTTCGTTGAAATTATAATATAAAAACAAATCGCAAGCATGTGTGTACACATATACACTGATAAGTAAGCACATGTGCATAAAATGCCTTTGTGCGTTTGCATGCATGTATATATATATATATATATATAGAGAGAGAGAGAGAGAGAGAGAGAGAGAGAGATAGATAGATAGATAGATAGATAGATAGATAGATAGATAGATAGATAGATAGATAGATAGATAGATAGATAGAGAGAGAGATAGAGAGATAGATAGAGAGAGAGAGAGAGATAGAGAGAGATAGATAGATAGATAATATTACTATATATAAATATGAAAAAACTGTAGAAATGAAATTTTCTAGCGCTTTGAAGCTGAAATACTATTACAATATTGGAGAAGAAAATAATTAATAGCTTATGCAGCATAAGTATTCACTGTCGCATCGGAAACATAATTGCAACATATGATACCAGAAGTTATCCTTATGAAGAAGACGTTAAGAAACACTGGATCCGAAGCTTAAGTCTAACATCGCTATTCAAAATATTTTATATTTACTTTAGATATATTAAAACTGAAGTAAATATTTATACACATGTTTGTCATGTTGCATTAAAGTGGTAAACGTAGGTAAGGCGGTGGAAGATAGTAAGTTGCTGTTCATCTTTATGTCCCGATAAAAAGATTTCAAATCCCGAGCGAGTTTTTGATTGCCTTACATTTCAGGAAAATCATTAAGTTAGCAACCGTAGTGTAGTAAACTTACTTATATTTGTAAATTGAACTTTGAGAGAACTAATTTGAGATAATTAAGATTTATTGACACTGATTTGTATAGCTGTTTTCTTATTTCAAAATCTCGCACAGTCACGTGTAGCTTCGTTATAATTTTATGCAAGAGGGAAGAGAATGCCAATGTTCCATGTGGAAAGCATGGTAGCTGCTGCGAATCTTCTTCAGAAAACCAATAGCATATTTAACCAAACAATAAAGAATGTTTATCCACTAATAAGCTATTGAGGACCCATCTTCACGGTTCCGAGGAGTAGATAGACAGCCGAGAAGTGATGAAGTGATGAATAAACATAGACACAGAGACAAATACATAAATATATATACATACATGTATACACACACATATATATGTGTGTGTGTACGACGGGTTCTGTCAGTGTCCCTCTACAAAATCGACTTACAATGCTTTGGCTGGCCCGAGGTTACAGCAGAAGACACTTGTCGTTGTTTGTATTACTTGTCTTGTTTTCCTTTTGCTTCTCTCGTTGTTCGCATACCCAAGTTTGTCTTCGTATTTCATGTTGTTTACGTTTTGTGACGTCCTGCACCCATATATGCATATATATACATATATGTGTATGTATGTACATATATGTATGTATATATGGATATACATATTTATATTATATATATATATATATATATAATATATATATATATATTCATGCGCATACACGACGATGTATAAAGAATGCTCTTACAATTACAAGACTTGTTTTAACACGAAATGACATATAACCTGCTCATGGAGCAAGACGCAAATAGAGTGAGGTTTAAGGTATTGATATACTAATATCTCGTGACTAAAATTAGAAGTCCTGCTAAACTTGTGTTATATATAACAAAACATATGGACTGACATTGAAGTATCTAGTTCGAAGGGGAAAATGGATAAAAAAATTATATATATATATAGGGGAGAATCGATAAAAGTAAGAGATAAATATCGGTTTAATACACAATCGAAACAGTTGCTAATAGTTTCATTCTGTTATAATACTTTATGCATGTGCTTCTAAGCAATATTTCAGGCTTTGGCTTTCGTTATATATACATTAAAAACAATGAACCTGGGCAGTGTTAAAATGAAAAAAAAAATTGAAAGTTTGATGCAAAAAATAGAACTGGAAGAAAAAAGCAATATAAAGAAAGCTAAGGCAGTTAACGTAGAGGGAAACATGCGTAAGCCAACAACAACTATATCTAATGCAAACGACGTATATGCTATTCCTTGTAAAAGGCAAGAAATTGTCTTTTTCAGGTGGTTGGTAACTTATTTTGCTGTTCATAAATATAAACAGAATTCAAAAATAGAATTCTAAACTTTTGGCCCAGCACACGTGGGTCTCTTGGTGTTTATTTTGTTAAATTATATATAAGCAAACATTAGATTACTAGTCATAACATACAAATGTTTGTAGTAATTAAATTACTTATTTTCCGTATATTTTGAATTACTGTTTGTTGAATTTTTATTCTTCCCCGATTCTCTCATGAATTCTTTAGAAATTGTTTGGCTTCGCGAATATCCGGTCTGTACGCCACGTCTGGTATTAACATTCAGTGATATTTGTTTTACTAGGTATAAACGAATTACAAATTTGTGCGTTGATTAGGTTTATATACAAGTGGCTTCATAATAGCTGTACATATATATCGCTAGCAGCTACACATTCTATATTTTCTCTCCCTGTTTCCGTGGAAGAGCGTTGGCTCGAAACTTTAAAGACTTTTTCACTTCCCGAGCGTTAAACTAATACGTCTGTTTGTTGTCTACACCATCTGTCTTCGTCGTTGTTTCTTTTGTGAATTCTCCCTATATACATATATATATATATATATATATATATATATAATGTATGTATATGTATGTATGTATGTATGTATGCATGTATGTATGTATGTATGTATGTATGTATGTATGTATGTATGTATGTATATATGTATGCGTGAGTGGGTGGGTGTATGTGTATGCGTGTGTCTGTGATATCGAAAAAGTTTGATTAAATACAAGATGCAGTTTATACAATTTTCAGTAGTAAACACATTTAACTGTGCACTCAAGGAATATCATATATATAATATAGTAATGCACACACATACACACACACACATACACACACACACACACACATATATATATATTCTATTTTAGAATTCTGTTTAAGCATACGACTTGTTTGTGCACGCTTACGTTAAAAAAACAATTTTAGAATGATTTTTCTGTCAAAACACTAAAAATAACTGACCAACAAGAAAAACCAACCAAGATTCAACCAAATCAAAAAAAGAAACCCAAATACTAAGCGAACAAAGATGAACCATCCCACTTCCATTGCATGCACACACCCTTTTTCATACAAACACATATTCTTGCAGAGTTGAAACGCAATTTGATTTATTAAGTTCAGCGTACACTACCAAGTATGACATCACCCCTTCCTTCCTTATTCATGTACCACCCCTTCCTTTCTCACTGATAAACACAAGAGTATTATTATATTAGATTATCTCGGTAACCATGGCAGCGATGAAAAATTATGACACGACCCCTTCCTTCCTTATTCATGTATCACTCCTTCCTTTCCCATTCATAAACACAAGAATAATATTATAGTAGATTATCTCGGTAACCATGGGAGCTATGAAAAATACAAAGCCCAGCATCACGAATGGATCATTCTACACATCTGTGTAATTTTTTGCGCAATTCCACCCAACCGTTTGACCGTGAATCGCAAGAATAGAAAGAATCGCCTATGTCAAATATTTATATATATAGATGTATATATGCATAGATAAATGTATTTATGTATGTATATATATATATATATATATATATATATATATATATATATATATATATATATATATATATATATATATAGGCATGTAATACACACACACATATGTGTATGTGTGTTTGAAAGTGCGTGCATGTACGTAAACGTGAGTATTTTTGTGAATGAGGATTTAAAGTGTATTTTGTGTGCAGATATGTTATATGTCTTATTTATAAGTTATTTTTGTTTTCAAATTAATATTGTTTGGTCATTAGGTTACATATAGCGCCGTGTAAATTACCAGGGTCTTTAGAGCATCAAATAGATTGTTCTACTTCTTTAGGATCTACCTCTTTAGGATCTGAAAGTCTAAATTGTGCCGCGTTTGATTTTACTCGCATCCTTCCTTGACAGATAAAATAAAGTAATAATCAAGCATTGAATACGCCCTGCTCTCATCCAAATTTGTCCCTGTCTCCTTCTTACTTACTCTCTCCTTTTTCTCCCTCTCCCTCTCTCTCTCTCTTACTCTCTCTCTCTCTCTTCCCGTCTCAAATTCTTTTTATCTCACATTTTATCTGTGATTCATATATTATGCGCAAGGTAATGAATCGTCTGATAAAATCTACAGGTTTTTCTCCCAGCTGAAGATCTTTGATCGAGAGGCTTGGAAATTCGAATAGCATACATACACACACACACATACACATACATATATATATATGCACACAGGCAAATACACACATAGATATATACATACGTATTATATATATATATATATATATATATAATATATATATATATATATATATATATATAGATATATATATATATATATACATAATTGTATGTGGTAAGGCAATTCGTTTCTAAACCCTTTATTGCTTAGTATTACTTAAATTTTCCTCGAATGAGGCTTTTACATGCCGAAGACTACTTGGTGTAATTGATAATTATTCCAAATTAATTAATTTCACCCTTCATTATTACGGATAACCATATTTTATCTCAGTAGATGACCACAGCATCTTGTTTTGGCTACACGCGGGTGGGAAGAGGCTGGTGACACAATCTTTTCATTCACACTTTGAATTTGGGGATACTAGTTGCGGATTCTAGCTCGCTCTGATACTGAGTTGAGTTGGTGCCTTCTAGTATCTCAAAATTCAATATATAATCACTTATGATTATAGTATTCTACGCTGAACAGAAAAGAAGTTTTGGTAAGGTAGAATTATTTAATATTTAATTCTTATGCTTTCCTAAAAACTTGATTTCGAAACGTGCGTCCGTAGATAACTTAAAATTGTATGATAGATTGCCGTCAATTCATTCTCTCTTACCTGTTTGTGTCTGCCTTCCAATTGCTGTCTTTACTGAGATCTCCCTTTTTAGTAGAAGAAATAGCTATAACTCTTTGACTGCTATTTCTAAATTCGGTATGTGGTAAGGCAATTCGTTGCTAAACCCTTTATTGCTTAGTATTACTTAAATTTTCCTCGAATGAGGCTTTTACATGCCGAAGACTACTTGGTGTAATTGATAATTATTCCAAATTAATTAATTTCACCCTTCATTATTACGGATAACCATATTTTATCTCAGTAGATGACCACAGCATCTTGTTTTGGCTACACGCGGGTGGGAAGGGGCTGGTGACACAATCTTTTCATTCACACTTTGAATTTGGGGATACTAGTTGCGGATTCTAGCTCGCTCTGATACTGAGTTGAGTTGGTGCCTTCTAGTATCTCAAAATTCAATATATAATCACTTATGATTATAGTATTCTACGCTGAACAGAAAAGAAGTTTTGGTAAGGTAGAATTATTTAATATTTAATTCTTATGCTTTCCTAAAAACTTGATTTCGAAACGTGCGTCCGTAGATAACTTAAAATTGTATGATAGATTGCCGTCAATTCATTCTCTCTTACCTGTTTGTGTCTGCCTTCCAATTGCTGTTTTTACTGAGATCTTCCTTTTTAGTAGAAGAAATAGCTATAACTCTTTGACTGCTATTTCTAAATTCGGTATGTGGTAAGGCAATTCGTTGCTAAACCCTTTATTGCTTAGTATTACTATATATATATACATATATATATATATATATATATATATATATATATATATATATATATATATGTATGTATGTATGTATATATATATTTATGTATACACATACATGAGTTTATCTCTATAAAATACCTATGGAACTCTGAGCCTGCACAGCAAGTTACGGCGTTTCTATGTAAACAACACGACCGAACAAGGGAAAATAGGTAATGTCCACATATACATATTGATTTATTGCTCTTTCACCTATACCATATCTAATCCATCGACCATTCACAATCATATTACTTGTCCCCCAGCACCGCTTGAGAACCAATAGTGGTGTGATTACGTACCGGTGATCTAGCGGTTCGCCACAAAGGTAATAGAACAAGTAACAGGATTACAAAAATCATGCTACGGTCTTTATTCCTTCGACTTTAATTCTTCAAGGTGGCGACCCAGCATCATCGCAGTTTAGTGACTGAAACAAGTAACATATAGTTTACGAGACGTACATAGACGTATTCAATTACGAAACGTCTTAACTAGCAGTGGTGCTCCGAATTCTGTAATAAATCTGTGGAGATATACCTAGAAGTGAATGCACCCCACTGCAAACATAAGGTAGGAATAATATTGGTGTCCAAAACTTTAAAATACTTGGTACAGTGTTATGGCTGCAAATCGAAACACTGCGTCCATGCCAGCAATTAATTGGTGGCTTTGTGGTAAGACGTTTTCTCCTCAAATTCATTATTCCGGGATCAATACCTGTTTCTTTACTACCCAAAAGGGGCTAAACACAGAGGGGACAAACAAGAACTGACAAACGGATTAAGTCGATTATCGACTCCAATGGGTAACTGGTACTGGGATCAATACCAGCAATTAGCAAGTGTTCTTGTGAGTTGACTTGATAGATAGAAACTGAAAGAAGCTTGTTGTATGTATATGTGTGTGTGTGTTTGTGTGTGTGTGAATGGCTTATATTCACGTATGCATGTATCTCTGTTTGTCCCCCACTACCTCCCTACAACCGGTGAAGGTGTACTTACATAGCCGTGACTTAGCGGCTCGATCTAAGAAGGTGATGACGTAAGAACAATGCTTACTGAAAATAAGCATTGGAGTTGATTTGTTGTAGTGAAATTCTTCAGAGTGGTGCGGTAGCATGGCTGCAGATGGCCTTGTAAGACACTTACTCTCCAACAACATGGTTCAAGGTTCAGTCCCACTTCGTGGCATCTTGGGCAAGTGACTTTTGCTGTAGCCTCGAGTCAACCAAAGACTTGTAAGTGGATTTTAGCTGACGGAAACTGAAAGAATCTCTCATATGTAACTATATATATATATATATGTGTGTGTGTGTGTGTGTGTGTGTGTGTGTGTGTGTTGAGTGTGTGTATGTATGTGTATGTATATGTATACATGTGTATGTCTTTGTATCAATGTTTATATATGTGTGTGTGCGTGTGTGTGTGTGTGTGTGTATGTATGTATATGTATATGTAATCATGTGTATGTCTTTGTATCAGTGTTTATATATATATGTATATATATATATGTATGTATGTGTGTGTGTGTGTGTGTGCGCGCGTGCGTGTGCGTGTATTGTTGGCGATTTTGTTCCTCCGTCTTCCCTTCTTTGGACTGTTTCTATATTTCTGATGAAGAGCCGCTCGAAACATGAAGTCCTCTTTCTTTTCCTTCCTTTCCTCAACGTACAATAACACATACTTCCACGTCTTAGCTTTGTTGGTTTTTCTTGCTGGTTCTTATTTGGATTGACTAGATATATATATATCGCAATCAACGTCCAGAGATGTTGCAATGTTTCTACACAAAACGGAAGAGTAATGACAAAAGTATACATTCTGATTTCTGGTATTTTGAAAGCAACTATTTTTTTGTCATGGATATTATGTCTCAATATCTTGGTATTATAGAACAAAAAAGTGAAGTAAAATAAAACAGCTATAGCGGTAATATACCGTAATGCAAAATCTGTAGTTAACTGCCCAAACAGCAGGAATGCAAATGTGAAAAATTTGTATAGATCAAAGAATGGATACGATTTGATGTATGTAAGATTTGCACTAAATATGACGCTGCAATTGCTTCAGACATAAAGTTAAATGAAAGTACGATGATTCAAACGTATTCGTTTGACATTACATATTCTGTCTATGGTATCTTATTTTCAGCAATATCAAATCAAAGACAATTGTCTTTTGAAAAAGTGAATAAAATGTTTCATATACAGACGAAGAGAAAACCTTACACCTATGTTTGATTACATTGAATAAATAGCTACGTATATTCATATGTGTTTATGTGCATGTGTATGTGTGTGCGTGTGTGTGTGTGTGTGCGTGTGTATGTGTGTACATATATAAAACCTAACGTACATCAGAACATGATATATCTATATATACGCGTATATATTTTTTAAATGTATAATACACATGTCTATCTATATATATACATACATTTATATACGTATGTATATGGATATATATATATATATTGTGTGTGTGTGTGTTGTGTGTGTGTGTGTTGTGTGTGTGTTGAGTGTGTGTATGTATGTGTATGTATATGTATACATGTGTATGTCTTTGTATCAATGTTTATATATGTGTGTGTGCGTGTGTGTGTGTGTGTGTGTATGTATGTATATGTATATGTAATCATGTGTATGTCTTTGTATCAGTGTTTATATATATGTATATATATATATATATATATGTGTGGTGTGTGTGTGTGTGCGCGCGTGCGTGTGCGTGTATTGTTGGCGATTTTGTTCCTCCGTCTTCCCTTCTTTGGACTGTTTCTATATTTCTGATGAAGAGCCGCTCGAAACATGAAGTCCTCTTTCTTTTCCTTCCTTTCCTCAACGTACAATAACACATACTTCCACGTCTTAGCTTTGTTGGTTTTTCTTGCTGGTTCTTATTTGGATTGACTAGATATATATATATCGCAATCAACGTCCAGAGATGTTGCAATGTTTCTACACAAAACGGAAGAGTAATGACAAAAGTATACATTCTGATTTCTGGTATTTTGAAAGCAACTATTTTTTTGTCATGGATATTATGTCTCAATATCTTGGTATTATAGAACAAAAAAGTGAAGTAAAATAAAACAGCTATAGCGGTAATATACCGTAATGCAAAATCTGTAGTTAACTGCCCAAACAGCAGGAATGCAAATGTGAAAAATTTGTATAGATCAAACAATGGATACGATTTGATGTATGTAAGATTTGCACTAAATATGACGCTGCAATTGCTTCAGACATAAAGTTAAATGAAAGTACGATGATTCAAACGTATTCGTTTGACATTACATATTCTGTCTATGGTATCTTATTTTCAGCAATATCAAATCAAAGACAATTGTCTTTTGAAAAAGTGAATAAAATGTTTCATATACAGACGAAGAGAAAACCTTACACCTATGTTTGATTACATTGAATAAATAGCTACGTATATTCATATGTGTTTATGTGCATGTGTATGTGTGTGCGTGTGTGTGTGTGTGCGTGTGTATGTGTGTACATATATAAAACCTAACGTACATCAGAACATGATATATCTATATATACGCGTATATATTTTTTAAATGTATAATACACATGTCTATCTATATATATACATACATTTATATACGTATGTATATGGATATATATATATATATGTGTGTGTGTGTGTGTGTGTGTGAGTGTGTGTGTGTGTATGTGTGTGTACAGAGAGAGAAAGAGAGTGAGAGACAAATATTCATACATATATACGTACATACATTCATACATGCATATACATTTATATATATATATCAATATGTGTGTGCGTGTATATTTCATACACATACATAGATACACACACGCACATATATATATGTGTGTGTGTATATATACACCTATACATACACACACACACACACACACATATATATATATATATACATACATATATATGGACATATAAAATATACATTCATGCATATACATATACCTCACAACTATATACAGATGAGTATACAGATGTCCATGTTTATGAAGTATGATACATAATTCTTTGCATTTACATGTTTGTAATGTATAAAACTGGTATCTGTTAGTTATTTTAATGACTGATACCGACCACATTTTGTCTATTTCCTTTGCAATATAGTGCTGATTGATGTTGCTTTGTACAGCATCTCGCTTTCTCGTTCTCCTCTCTCTCTCTCCCTCCCTCCCCCTCTTTCTATCTGTATAAGGAACGTACGTTAAAGTAGTATCGCCATAGTGTTTTAAGGTACATAAACACAGTTAGATCCAATTTTCCTGTATTTCATAAAATATTATGTAGTATTTAATATCACAAGGTTTCACTGTATACGAACGATCTGATCATGGTCACCGTCGACTTAGTGTAATGTGGTGTAGATGCATGCGAATATACTGTAATGAAACAGCTTTAGTTTCAAAACAAGATTGGAAATCAAATGATTAGACCCATATCTGCACTGTCTCTCTCTCTCTCCCTCCCCCACCTCACTCACTGTATATATCTGTAAAAATGAGAACCCAGGTTCTGAAGAAGGCTGAAGGGTGTATCAGCCGAAACGTCGTGTTAATAACAAACAATATGAGGACATATCCGCCGAATATAAAGATTGCAAATAATATGAATAATAGACTTCTTTCAGTTTCCATCTAACAAATTCACTTTCAAGACTTCGGTTGGCTCAGTGCTATAAAACAAAACACTTGCTTTATATGCTATGGAACTTGACCCTGCGAGTATGCATGTATGAACCAAAATGCCTTACCCAACAGACACAATTGTGCCTTTAAACTGTTAGATTATATATAATATCAATTTCGTACACACTATCCTTCTATGTGTGTATTGTAGACTTACTAATCTACTGTTTTCTCCCAAATATCTCAATGTTATATATAAAAACTTACTGGCAATTTTACATTAAATATGATAAAAAGCGTTTTGTAAGAGAATTATGGCAACAATATGTATCTAAAAAGTTTTTGATAATACACACACAGACATATATATATATATATATGTTTGATTTGCCTAATAGTGGTTTTATCTCTAATTTAATATAATATATATACATATATATATATATATACATATATATAATATATATACATATATATATATATATATATATTTATATTTATATATATATATACATATACGTATGTGTATATATGTGTGTATATGTGTGTGAGTTTTGTGTGTTTGTGTGTGTATATAATAGCATTTATAATAAAAGTAACATGTATTATACCTGGCAAAAACAAGTTTATTATGCATTGAACACTTTTAATAAGTCTCTACAAAGACAGTTAACCAAGAACGAAACAACAAAATCTACTTGTAATCATAAATTGCCTGAAATATTTAACACTGATATAGACAGTAAAATCATCAAATATTAAAAACACGATTTTATTTGCAAACTTCATATAATTTCTGTTATGAAGTTTGTATTTCACTCTGCAACTTTACATTTTCTATCTCTATGATTCTGCGATACAAAGTTTTATATAATATACATTAGATTTTTTTTTTGTTTTTTCTGTTTATTTCAATCTTTTGTTGTGTGGAGGTGGGCAAAGTTATTTTGATAATGCCTTTATTCTTTTCTTTTTTACTTAAAAGATTGCCACAGACTGGCTTATAAAGTGAACTCTAGAAATATGACAGCGTTGCCTCCTCGCTCCATAGAAAACGACAGAAGACAAATACAGGACATACATAATGTCCTCTTCCTATATAATGTCAACAGTTGCATTGTTATATTTCTTGTCATTCCATTAGAGCTAGATAATACATATAATCCATATAAAAAGCTAATGAATAGTTCATCTTATATAAGCTACGAATCTACACATGTATTTCGGATAGCATTAAACGAAGGTTTTTTAGTATCACGTTACGTTAAAAACACTAGGATTAAGGAACAACTCTCCATTTTCCTGAAGCGTACTGAATAAAGAGATAGTCATATAAAAGACATGCAAATTTTGGTTTTAAACTACCTTTCTGCAAAAGTCTCATAAATATCACTGTTTATTTCTACTATTCCCAGCTGAAAATAACAATTCTCTTCCAACCACCACATAGTTCAACAATGTATTGACATCAAGATCAATGTCAGTTAAAAATGAAAGAAAAATATTCGAAATCTATTTACTTCAACGAAGTCAGATATGATTAGGAAATAACTGGAACCCCTTCCGTGTAAAGGAATTCCCCAAATCTAAAGAATTCCAAACGGTTTACCATTTTCAAACATTGAATCAATTTGTATAACATCCTCTACATGGTATCTAATATACACAATGTGTAATATTATTAACATGATATACATACTAATCCACTCATGACAGAGTACGAAATAAAAATTATAAGATTTTGAACCACCTTGTTTCGGAGTTGATTTTTCGACAAAATTATTGGAAAAGTAAAAAATACTTATTTGCCGATAGGCATAAAGTATAAAATATTACGGCAAAACTAAATTTTTTGGTGGAAGTAAGGGAAAAAGTGAAATTGTTGCCATCATTTTTGCAAACGAATAGATAAAAAGCAGAGATTTACGTGTAAGGAAAAAAATGAAAGCGGAAGACCTAAACATAACAAAGGAGTTAGTTTCTAGAGTGCAGAGAGATCTAATGAGGAAAGTGAAATTCATTAAGGAAGTTAGAAAGTGTTTCACCAAAGGAAGAGAGAAGGAGAGTGTTCTAACGTAATTTGTTACGTACAAGAAATAAGATAACCAGACAACAGTGAAAACAATGTAACGAACTAACAAATCTCTTTACGAACCAACAATCAATAATCCTTGTGAACTAACCAACCGACAACTTCCGACTTCACTGCGAACTAACACAAATTACACTCGACTCCGAACTCTCAACCTTAAACTCACTCGGATCATTACTATTTATACTTTTCTCGTAAAGTCTATCTCTCGCAAGGAGGTGTCGTAACTCTTACCAGAAGAGACAGAGAGACAGACAGACAAAAGAGAGAAGACAGAAAGAGGGTAGTAGTAAAGAAGAGAATGGACGTAAAATAGTAAGGAAAGCCAGAGAGAGAGAGAGAGAGAGATAGCAAGAGAGTTTGGGTGGAGTCCGAATTGAAGGAAGAGGGAGGGAGTGAAAATTTGGAATGTAGTTAAAGAAAGGATTGTAAGCGGAATGAAATCGAAGTCAGTATCTAGATCGAAATGTGTGAAGACACGGATTAGTGCTGAGATATCTACTCATGAGATAAAACTAAGTAATTATTGCCCATATAGCCTACTGTGGTATTCTTCAAGCGCCGCTGATCAAGATACTATAATACAGAGAGAGAGAGATTCATACAGGTAGTACCTATGTTCTGTATACACAATTGATTAAGTCGTCTGTAAGATAATACCTGCACTATTTTTAGTATTATTAGAAATAGCTGCAGCGACAATATTTGCACTAAGCAGCTACAGCAGTTTTTGTTTTTGTCAAATCCATAGTAAGAATCCCAGAACAGCTTACCCACGTTTATAACTATTAGTAAATATTAAGCTTGCGAGCCGGTGAATTTGCCGACTTGGAAGTGTCTAATAGTAAACCTTGTAGTATTTTGACCGCTTGCTACATTCTCTATTCAGATCCGTTAAAATCAAATTAACTTTCATTTTTTCAGAACGGATATTCTAGTACTTCGTCTGTTCTTGTAACTGTTTAGATTTTACTTGCAGTGTCATGTTGTAACACTCAGGCTTGACTTGAGAATTGCTTTAAATGTACTTGAGTAGAATATCAAACGTTTGCACGTTGGTTTCACTAGTAAGTATTTAGCTCGTAGGACCAATAAGGCATAAAAGGTGGACACACACTTTCAGTGATACTAAGTCGCAGTGGAACTGTGTCACTGGACGTGACCGAATATTTTGATACGTCAAGAAATAAACGAAAATTAAATTGAATAGTTCTTGTGTATTTTAAATGGTTAGATCCGGTTTTGCATGAAGTTCTTTCCTTTTCAACACAAATTCAGAGAAATATAATTGCTGGACAACTAGATTTTCAGAATATAAATAATTAATATCAAAACTTTTATTCATGGTATGAAAATAATAACAGCATTTATAAATTATGTAGCATCTTCATTATCAGAAATAAGGAATATGAACATTCATAAAATAAAAAGTGACAGCGGAGAAAAAACAGACATTTCAACTGGCTGTGAAATATTTGTCTGATTCACTTTATACATTTTGCATACTAGTATTAAAGGATACTTTATATTAAGATGTCTTTGATTGTCTTTAGAGCTACCCATGAAAGACCGGCTTCATGAGTAAATCCTCACTCTTAATTCAGCTTAAAAACTTGACAAAACAAATTACTAAACGCGATGCCTCTACAAGTATGTTCATAAAGGATATCACTAAGGATTCGACTTCAGAAGTGCCAGAAGCTAGTTTTCTGTATTTTTGGACTATTATTGTCCTTTATCAATTCCATTCATTGCTCTGTAGCGCAGCTCTCAATTCTAGAGTTTCGTGCTTTCTAATGGGGGTTCTTCATAATTAATAAATCTTATCTTAATGGCATCCAAATATATCAACTGCATTTTTACATTCAGTATATTTAAATTTACTCTGTTGGAACATTTAATAAATTTGAAGTTTCTTAAATAAAATATGTTTAGTAAGTATCAAAGAAAACTGGTCAATGATACACGATGATTCCTTTTGAACACACCGCCTTTTTTCTCATAAAGTTGAAGAACAGTGGTATTTTTAAGCAATGGGGAACATTTAAATAAGTCCCTATTGGCATCTCATCGACAACTTTAATTTGATTTCATAGGTTAATATCATGAAACGTACCATCAAACGTTTTGCCGGTTGCCTTTAAATTGCTATTCAAATATTTTGAATGTAAACAAAAGCGAATTATGGAAATCTTTAATCATCAAAGACGCACAAAGTCAGATAATTATTGAAAAGAAAGTCACGTGTATTTATCAAAAGATAAAGATCGTTTTTATCCAAACTCTCAACAAGGCATATAAAGACAAAACTGCATCTAAGCCGATGACCGTAGGCCCATGTACACATATTTTACTTTACTATTGATATCGTTGGCCGAAAGAGTAACCTGTGATATACACCTCTCTCATATATTTGCCACTTCCAATGTTCCGCACTCTATGAAACATATGTAGCCAGGATTTTTTCGAATCTATTCCTTAACTCTTGGTTATATAGATATATAATTGAGAGAAGAAAATGGAGAGTTAGTGGTTGATAATTATATATTAATAAGTTGATAATCATTTATCCTACAGTTGTTTATTCATTGAATAAATTACAAGTTTTTGCATTGAATTTGAATTTATATGTTATGAGCAAAATATCATCAGGGGAATGTTAGACATTTAAAAATTTACATGTTGAGCTTTCTCTTCATGTCAGGAGACTCTCTCTCTCTATATATATATATGGAATTGTTTGTTTTTCTTTTTCTATGTGCGTGATTGTTAACGGATTAATTTGAATATAACTGAATAAAGTAGAATAGAGAATAACATGAAATGAATGTAGGAAGCAACATACAGAAAAATAAGAAATAGACAAATAAAATAGAATAAAAGTAGAAAAAAGATAGAATAGTGTATATACGTATATAGCTACAAATGTACATATATTGAGATACATACATAAAATTTACATAAATATATTCATACATATATACATACACACTTATATATATAACGAAACTACATACGGACTTTTTATAATTATCCATGCCCATTGGTTGAAGTAATTTAAATTTGTTTAAATGTGGTTAAGCGTTTTAGAAAAATATATATTCATAACGGTCTATCAGGATATGTGCGTGTGCAGAATTATATGGCAATAAAATATGTGTGTGTGTGTGTGTGTGTGTGACTGAGGACATCTGGTAACTTGACTGAAGAAAGAAGGCTACGAATTCGCATTTGTATCGTCAGTCCGAATATTTTATTGTCGTCTATTGCGCGTTTGTTCCATTTTTTTATATATACATATAGCAGCGTACGTTCACATATGTGCTCACCTTGTAAGTAAGTATGTATCTAAATTTTGTACGATTTTTTACTCTGTCTTTTAGTCCCCATCATACTTTTTTACTATTTTCTTTTTCTCGCTCCACTTCTCTCTCAAATTTCTTGGCCCTCTCTTTCTTTAACTCACACTTTTCCTCTTCGCTTATCTCCCCTGTACTTTTCCCTTTATACCTTTGCTTTTTTTCCCTAATCCTTTAATCCCGCTGCCCCTACCCCTCTCTCCTTTCCCGTGTCCGGTGTCCGGCCAGCCATGATTTTTCTTTCTTGGCCTGACTGCCGACTGCCAACACCTCTTATGTCCATCTCCCATGTTCCTGTCGCAAGGCTTTCATTTCCACGAATACCCTTAAGGCAGTTCACAGAGAGATTCGACGTGATACAGAATGTGACACAGCTGACCCTTTGAAATACAGTTACTACTCATAATTACCAGCCGAATGAAGTGGTGCAATGTGAAATAAAGTGTTTTACTTCAGGACTCAGCATCCCACCAGGAATGGAACTCATAACTTTACGACTTTAAGCCAAATACCCTAGACACTAATCCACGCACATTCACATTATTGCATAATATATGAAATATCCACTTGTCAGGTCTATGTATAAATTGATTTGGTGAACTATCCTTTTTTTTTTCACAAAATATATGATCCTCGATGAAGATGATATTATTATTTCATTAGTACACCATAGATAAAGCAAAAAATCACATATGTCATATCCCAAATCATGAAAAATCCAAATTAATCGGTTAAGAAATAGGATGAATCAAAGACAGCAAAATAATAAAATACTCCTTAAATCGGTTGACAGTTAGCATTCTTGAAAATTGTTTCTGAGAAAATATTTGTCCATTTTAGTTACAACCTTGCTATTACAGATATTGGTAAATTTGTAGGAGAGTTTTGTAATTGATTGGCATGAAAATACTATAACCGATCCCACTATTATATGCAGCTGAAGACACTTTCAATGACGATTACTTCCTATACATTGAAAGTAGTGGGATAATTTAACCTTTTATTTTATTTCTAAACACGCCATAAAGGCTCAACATAGAGGGGACGACACAAGGACAGACAAGATATATTTGGGGGAAAAAACAAGACGAATGAGAAGATGAAAAGAGAGAATGAAGAATGACGGCCGCTCAAAGCCCACACTTCGAGTGAAATCATTGAACCTTTTACAATTAGTCCTGAATTTCAAATTTTGTCAATTTTATTCTTTTTTTTTTTAAATGTAAGGTGGGGAAGGTTGGCGGCTTCCAGAGGCCCCTCATCTCTGGCGACCGCATTACTAACACCACCTTACCAATTTCATCCTTCTTTTATCTGCAATAGTCTCTTATATATCAAAATCTTTTACAACTTACGTTTTCTCCATCAGTTATTTTTTCTGTTGACAAAATCATCCCTTCTCCCTCAGGTCAATTTCTTTCTACGCGTATCTATTATTAAAAAGTCATCTTCACTGGATGGAGACTGGGTGTAGGGTTGTGGCTCCTGGATGCATATTTGTGCTATTCTAGGGTTGGCATTGGGATCGATTCCTGGAGGAGTAGGGTGATGAGTTGATGAGAGATAGGCTAGAGAGGAAACTGCTTGTCTCTAAAGCTTTCACACGAGTCCACCAATTGTGGACAACCTACACTATCCCTATCCACTCCTCTACATAATACTATATCTAAATACGATTTGGACGACCCGATGCAGTTGCTCCATGTCCACATTGGCACATTCGGCTGGTCCAATCGGTACCTGTCAGACAGTTGTAAACGTCTGAGCAGGTCTTTGACGCTTTTACATCACCTCCTATTCCTATCTCTATCCACGTAGTCTAGATGCGTGTCCAAGGTAGCGTTCCAATCTCCCACTAAAAGTAAAGGTCGAGACGTTCCCAGGAAAATCTCTAAATATCGAAAGAAATCTGGCGACCTATTAAAGACGGTAACTGTTATCAGTCGAAAAGCTCACCCATTATTGGCATGGACATCCAAGACGACCAGCCTACCCTCTGGGTCTAGGAATACTGCTTTTATTTGGAGGGTCAGACTCTTCCGGAAAAGCACCGCGGTACTAACTCCGCCCATTCTCGACAGACACGGAGAAAAATAAATGTCGAATTGTCCGCTGAGCATGTGCTGGAGGGCCCACGGGTCATGCAGTCTGATCTCATTGGTGGCTATGATATGCAGATTCTGTGATTTGATGTCATTTAACAGGTAGCCTTGTTTGGAAGGCGACCCCAAGCCACTCATAATTATGCAACCTATTCTAAGCATGAGCCTATCAAAATTTGTGCTTTACACACGAAAGAAAAATGAAAGAATGAGAGAGACAGAGACAGAGAGAGAGGGAGAGAGGGAGGGAGAGTCACTTACTGTTCGAAAGTTGGTTGTTGTCCAACTCACAATCTTTGACATTTTTGATATTGTCTTCTGTTATGTTGGTCTTTGACCCAATGAATTGCATTAGGTATGAATTGTATGTGTTTATTACTGTCAACATTGTGGGGCCATTTGATGCTTGTGTTTGCAGTATTGGTGGTAATGTGTGTGTGTTTGTGAGATAGTTTTGTTCTCGAGAGCAGTAGACTTCCTTGCTTTGTTTGAGTGCGTGTACTTCTATTCTTTACTCCTTTTCTCCCCCACCCCAGTGGCCATTTGCTATTCTTCTGTATCGACATGTCGGAGGAATCAGAGGAAGGAAAGGGAAGGGTATTGGGATAAATTTGTGAGTGTGTTGTTCTTGATGTTGTTGTTGTTGGTGGTGTTAGTTGATGGTTATTGGGATGTGATAAATGGGTTGTTGGTCCTTTTTTACCTTTTCAGGGTTCGGTACTTCTGTGGCTGTTGTTGGTGGTGGTGGTGGTTTTGCTTCTGTTGTCGGTGGTGGTCACTTCTTGGGTTGGCTGATTTGTTTGGGTATTTTGAGTAGTTCTTTCATCTAATCGTGGAGCTGCACCTTTGTTTGTGCTGATGGTGGTGCTGGTTTGCTCTTGGAATTCTGGTTTTGCTGTTCTTGTTGCTTTTATTGTTCTATCAATTTTCAGTCTGTTTTAAATGGTATTGGCTACCGAAAAGGTAGCAACGTGGCCTTCTGTCCTCAACGGTGATATGTAGGGTTGTGCCATACGGTAGCTTTATTAAATCTGAGTGATATTTTATTGTGTTCTGATTTGCCTGGATTAAAATCTCAACCCCTTGACCGGCCCAGTTTTGCTGTTCCAAGACAGCAATTTCTAATATACATTATTTACATTATTTACATTATTTACAGTTGACGTATATTTTTCCTCATCTTGTTTGTTGTTAACACAACGTTTAGGCTGATATACCCTCCAGCCTTCATCAGGTGTGTTGGGGAACTTTTAAACCTGGGTTCTCAAGCCTAAAGTATTTTTCGATGTTGTTGTTGTAATTATTATTATTATTATTATTATTATTATTATTATTATTATTATTATTATTATTATTATTATTGTCGTTGTTATTATTATTATTATTATTATTATTATTATTATTATTATTATTATTATTATTATTATTATTCAGGTCACTGCCTGGAATCGAACTCGGAATCTTGGGGTTAGTAGCCCGCACTCTTAGCCATTACGCCATATACCCTATATCCGTCAAATGTAAATAATGTAAATAATGTACATGATTCCTCATCTCTTAAGTACAGAACTGAGTTTCTAATATGTTTCAATTTTCTTCGAAATCGTAACAGATGGCTGACACCAGCCATCTTAATTGTATTTCAGGGTGCAAATCTTTGTTTTAAAATAGCTGCAAAGTTATTCGGTTTTATCAATTGTATTATTGCTGGTGGTAGTGGTTTTTGTAACAGTGGTAGTGACAAAAGAGGTAATAGAGTTGGTTGCACCGTTCATCTCTCTGCCTTTCCTTCCCACTTGTTCGAAAGGAAAGCTTGCGTCAGTATGTGAATTGTTGTTCAAATGTGTGCGTGCGTGTGTGTGTGCATGTGTGTGTGTGTGCGTGTGTGTGTGTGCGCGTGCGTGTATCAATGCTTTATTTTTTGTGCGATGTGTTAGGTGACGGTAATGGAGGGAATGTCATATGAAAGTGGAGCAGAGGAATGCTGCAACTGTTTTCCAGACAGATGGAAATATTTATGAGATAAGATTGTGCAATATGAAAATTGGCCCTTAAAAGGAAAACTTTCGAGCAAGCTTCGCTCTAGGCCAAGGAGATGTTATTAGGAACCTTTCTGGCAAAAATATATACAGGTGTACATAGGCAAACACGACAAAATATATGAACTTACGCGAGACGACGAGAACAACAGCCAATCAGACAGGCAGACACGCACACTCACACACACACACACAGACGGATAGATAGGTAGATAGATAGATAGATAGATAAGTAGATAGATAGGTAGATAGATAGATAGATACATACATACATACATACATACATACATACATACAAACATACATACATACACACATACATACATACATACATACATTATAGCAAAGAATACTGCAACAATTCTTGGAAGGGAAGAAACGGGATACTGCAAAAGTATTCGACGTAAGTACTCGGAAATAATGAAATGATATCAACGTATTGTAATCTAGGTTAGCCACTTACTTTGATGCTGAGTAACAAAGTGGGGATTTTTTATATCTGTATTTTTTTCAAAGCATCAAAACAAAAAGTAGGAGAGCGTTTTAGTGTTGGAATTGAACTCGTACCACGTCTCTGTTTCATGTAAAAAAATTCTACATTCCAGAATACTAAATTTTTACAATCAGAAATCAAAAACTGTTATCTGGTGATGTAATACGTATTCGCCGAATTAAAGGCAGGAAAAACAGGAACTTAGTTGATTATTCATTTCCCTAGTTGCCAAGATCATTATCAGCGTATATGAAGCGAAATAGTTTCAGCTGGGATCGGAAATGTAATTGTAGTTCAAGCTAGTTGTTAGCACATGTCTTTGGCGTCAACTATCCTAGCGAATTTTAAAAGATTGCATGACAATACAAAGACAGCTCCCATGAGGATGACAGCAGTTCCATTAAATAATTTGCTAGACACTCTGCGGTCGAATGCACATGTCTTTAACCTAAATTTTTAACATAGGCACGCACGTTTCAAGATGCAAAGTTACTTTTATTTTATTTCCATTATCTCATGCTAAATAATCACTGGAGACTTGATGTTATGGAGTGTTCAGTATCATAAGACGCAAGTCTAATTTGTTTGAACTTCTGTTTTACTGTTCTAATTAACACAATTGATTTCATATGAGCCAGTATGTAAATTGTCTGCGTGCACACAATGCACACACACACACACATACATATATGTATGAATGTGTGTGTGTGTGTATGTGTGTGTGTGTAGTAATTGTCAACAAAACATGGCAGTCCTACGAAGTACGATGTTACTACCTTTTATCTCCAAGAAAACATCTTCTCCAGCTAGCTACCGTGGGCAAGGGAGTTTACTGCCCCCTTTCTAGGCTTAGCAATACCTGTAGACCAATTGTTTGTGGGTTATTAACACTTCCTCGGTACAGGTCAATCAGCGGGTAGAGATGGTAGCCAGTCCACCTTGCTCACAGTATATACATTTAAAGCAATACACAGTCGCTAATGTCGAAAAGAGAAAAACAGCTAGTTTTAATCTCTGAGTGAGAAATATGTAGTAACAGTACCGTACAGTAAAGTGTATTTGACAACACAATGTGGTAGTGCTATGCAGGACGATGTTATGTGTGTGTGTGTGTGTGTTTGTGTGTGTATGTGTGCGTGTGTGTGTATGTGGTTAGGACATTCGGCTCACGATCGTAAGGTCATGAGTTCAAATCTCGGCGACACGTTGAGTCCTTGAGCAAGACACTTTATTCCACGTTGCTCCTGTCCATTCAGCTGGCAAAAATGGGTAGTACCTGTATGTCAAAGGGCCAGCCTTGTTACACTCTGTGTCACGCTGAATGTCCCTGAGAATTACGTTAAGGGTACACGTGTCTTTGTAGTGCGCAGCCACTTGTACGTTAATTTCCCGAGCAAGCTGTTCTATCGATCGTATCAGCTGGAACCCTCGTTGTCGTAACCGACAGAATGCTCTGTGTGTGTGTGTGTGTGTGTGTGTGTGTGTGTGTGTGTGTGTGTGAGTGTGTGTGTGCGTGTGATTATTATTGAGTGAGACAGAGCAGTGGATGTTATCATAGTGATACGGGTAAAATATGAAACCCAGTATACCCATTCTGACTACCTCTCCAAGAAGGGTACAGTGGGCAATTGCATCACAACCACATGGTTATCTCATATCAGGATAAACAGTGTATGATCTTCCACGTGGGGTGCAGTTAGAATTTTCTTCAGATGGAATAGGCCATCCCTCCCAAAAATCTCTGAATAAGAGTTGTTTAAAGGTATCAAACGAAACACCAATCTTTCCAGAGGTGAATGATTCAAAGCCCAAATAATTCTTCTCAACACATGGCTATAATGCTTCTGCTCTTAATCTGAGATGCACATATCGTCAGCCACTAAGAGATATGCTTGAATGGTTAATGTCAAACAACTGACAAGCAAATCTCTGGTATTGAGCAGAACTTTTGCTGCAGCCCATCTTTTATATCAAGACAAAACATGTACATGATAACATTTGCAATCAGTTAATATCAGAAGCGATGAGATCCAGGGCCTGGTATTGTTAACGAAGAATAATGAATATTTACACTACGATTATTTATTGAGTAATCCTTCAGTTTAACCTAACATTTTTATGGAAACTTTATAATGCCTGAAAACAATTCAATTGACTTTGAAA
Source organism: Octopus sinensis (assembly GCF_006345805.1). NCBI lineage: Eukaryota > Metazoa > Mollusca > Cephalopoda > Octopoda > Octopodidae > Octopus > Octopus sinensis. The sequence goes on along the minus strand of NC_042999.1, from coordinate 80,692,132 downwards.
TATTAGTTAACTTTCACGAGTGCCAAGAACTTATATCGTAGTGTGTGTTAGTTACCATTTATCAAAGTATGAAACAAAAAACTGACAAATCTAACCCTACGTAAGAAGCTGTGCTATGACAGTTCCATATTTCCACAAATGGTTCGACCCTGACATCGATATTAAAGAGTAGCCCGACTACTTTTCCAACAATATTCCAACGATTCGATATTACTTTTGTCGCTTGATCCTCAGGATATGATGGGGTATTTGCCTATCATACACTGTTCTTATAAATAGGAATTTACAGTCAGAATTTTGTTCGTATAGATTGTTATTCATAACTTCACCGCTGGAGGGTTAGAATTCTATGTCATCAGATTCGTACTTTTACTGATAGTAGTAAACACTAAAATATTTTTTTATTCTGGATCTCATTTTATTTATGTATCTGTGTTTCAAGAGCAACAAATAAACACTGAAATTTGAGAATTCCTTCGCTTGAAACGAACAATAAATACGTGATTCGCAGATATGAAATGATAAATTAAAAAATATATTATTTAGAAAATAGGAGTATTTTCATTACATACATATGTATGCATCTATATGTATATGTGTGTGTCTGTGAGGTGCGTATGTTGTGTCTATGTGTGTATGCACTTATACGTATATATATATATATATATATATATATATATATATACCATTAGATATAATAATTACGATGTAATATATCATTATCATTGTTTCGTTTGAATGCGAAAGCAATCGTCTGTATCATTGTGTATTAATGAAATACTGGGATATGCATGCCTTCCTTTACGTTATTTGAGGAATGGTGGAGTAGTAAACAACTCTGTTTTCAGGTGTTCAACACCTGTTGCTGGAAGACTGTAAGAAAAAGTATCTTGCTAGAATGTCTAACCTACAAACTAAAGAAAACAAGTATTAACAGACTAATGATTCATATGCACGGCTTGAGATAATATACAATGATAAGATTATGTCAAATAGATTGATTTATTTATGTCTGCATTTTGAGATGATTTACATAATTTGTCTATAAATCCATAGCCTTAGACAATACACGTAGTTTTGTATACTTGAAAAGTTTTTGCTTATGTAAGCAGAGTGGAAAATAAGATTAAACAAACGTATATCAGTGAATGGTTTGAAATTACAGTGAATTTCACCATATGTCATTTACTTAGCTAAGTGGCTATCATTATATCACGTAATTTGTACGCTTCACTAATTTTCAATATTATATCTCTATAATAGGTGCGGTGTATAAATTCCTCGTTTTAGGTTGTTTTTTTTTTAATTAATTCGATGGAGTGAAGTTCAAAGTTTGTCATTACGTCAATAAGCTCAAACTCATGAGTTGTAGTCGGCGTTGCCACAGTCATCCACCTTAAGTGTTACGTGTTTTACTGCAACACGTCCAACTTGTGATCGACAACTGCGTCGCTATATGAATATTACAATGAGAATAGTTAACATTGTAGTATATACTATAAGAAAGTAAGCTCAAATTGAATAGTTAAAGTGAAAACACTGATTGCAATTTTTAAACAGACAACTCAAATTTGGAGGCTTTATACTCTTTGTTATATGTATTTTGATTGCATATAACTAATTATCCTTTTTTTTATATTTATGAATAACGGCACATTCGTTAATTATATTTTACTAATGCATCGTTTCTCCTGCAGCGAATTTATTCCTTAATTAATACCTTAAAGTAAATGTACTATAAAGAGCGTAAATTAGATGTAAGCTAGCATTTTGCCTGCCAAGAAAGTACATCAGTAATGTATGTTGTATACTGACTCTGCTGGCTCAAGATCCTTAAAAGAAAAACAAAATAATTTCTTTCCAGAGACGACAATAAATTAACTGTAGTTAGTTCACATGTCCCACAGCAAATAAAATATGGTAAAATAAAATTTCTAGAATTTATTCTATGCTACAACACGATTTGAACACCCGATCTATCATCAGCCTTCAATAGTGTCTTCTCAAACAGCCATTTCTTCTCAGTTATCACACAATGTCTCAAACTTCTCAGAGAACTGCGATAGACTTCATTACATCGAATTTATAACAAAATGTTTACGAAAAAAACTGATTGAAATTTTACAATTAACAATATTCGCACGAGGTAATATATTTGATATTTATTTGAAAACGAATATTAAAATTTCAAAAGAATATTCTGACAACTTTAAATAGGCAAATTATACATATACCACAATTTGCTACATTCAGAACAAAGTAGAAGGTAATAGAATCATGAAGTATAATCAAATTTACAAATATATACTACGCTAGCAATATAATTACAATTTATATTACATCACCAAGTTGTTGTCATTCTATCGGATATGAGAAAGTCGTCCATTGTAGAGTGAATGAAAATTAATGTTGCTTAGCAGCAACGCAAGTGCTACTTGATGTAATCAAGAAAGCATGCAACGAAACACACACACACATGCACACACACACACACACATACACCCACAATCACACAGACGTACATCTATACGCATGTGTGGGAGTTTGTCGGTATTTTGTGTGTGTGCGCATGTGTGCATGAATATTAACATTTTCAGAATTCTCAATTTTATTTTAAGAATTGCGTGTCTTTATGCATACAAGTTATAAACGGCTTGACAAGTGATGTGAGTTAAATATTTGCTGTGTCTATTATATTCTTGAAGATACGAATATCTTCTATGATCAAATGTACGAAATTGATTGTTTAAAACATTATATATCATACATATATGTGCGTGTGTGTGTGTGAGGATGTATGTGAAAATTGTATTACGAATATGTGAATAACCATACACACACAGAGACACATACACATATATATGTATGTATGCATTTATGTATGTATATATGTATGCGTATATGGAGTCAAATAAATGACAAAAGATTAGAAAATTATGCAATGAACTTCATTATCTTACAGTTGTTTCGGCTGGGATATAATGCACTTACATGTGTTCAAATTGAATCTCTTATAAGTGTATGCATTTCCTTAATATTACAATATACTATATGATCATGTATTTTTGGCATCTATAGTAGTAAGTCACTTGCCAGGTCATGTTTAGTGCACCAACAATATCTTGTTAAACGCAAGCGTCTCTACCTTATATTGGTGGAAACATGTAGGAAATCTCTATACAGTTGTCCCTTGGAGGGATGTGTTATGTTTAACACTGTGAGTGTTAGTTCCATCTAAGTGTATGCATTTCCTTAATATTACAATATACTATATGATCATGTATTTTTGGCATCTATAGTAGTAAGTCACTTGCCAGGTCATGTTTAGTGCACCAACAATATCTTGTTAAACGCAAGCGTCTCTACCTTATATTGGTGGAAACATGTAGGAAATCTCTATACAGTTGTCCATTGGAGGGATGAGTTATGTTTAACACTGTGAGTGTTAGTTCCATCTAGCTTGGATTCCCGCTTTTCAGTAAGCGTCCATGCTAGGCTCCATATAAAATCACTGGCACGACTCTTACACAGAAAACATTCCTCTTAAGTTTGTCTGACAGGGTTGAGTTGACATCCAAACAAAACCAAGTTACTTTAGGGCCAGTTATATTACCACAGAGAAGTTGGCAAATGTTTTTCATTCCAGATAACTTTGTATTTAAATTAGAAATAAAACCGTCTCTGCTGAAAGCGAAGTAACCATTCTAAAGTACACTATAATCGATATCTGAGACGAATATACCCCTAACAAGCGTATATCACCTTACATTTTTGTAGATAGTTTTATAGGGTGGCGTATCATTTTCTAGTAAGACTACAATAAGTATAGGTAAAGGAAGAATTTTAGTGGAATCTTCAAGGAGTTTAGTTGAAATATAACAAGCGATACCTACATTCAACGTCAAACAACGTTACTTTCGAAAATCGAAAATCGCAGGAAACTAAACATCTGAACAATCAGACATGTTTCACTGACTCACGCGAAACTAGTAGAAATCACTTTGTTAAACATACATATATATGTATTTGGATTCACATGTATGAGAAAATGTGTCTTTCAAAATTTATTGCAAGCATAAATCTCTCTTCGTGTTATTATCAAAATTCATCTCATTCTTTTTTCTTACCAGTTTTTTCCCTGTCAATACATACGTGAAATTAAAAATATAAAATGGTGACGATTTACCCATTCCACCCTGTATACATCGCACTCCATGTTTGAGACTGTGACGGAATTGTGTAAGGTACCACTCAGGCCCTGAGCAGTGTGTTCACTGCATCTTGGACTGTAAACAGCTGTAAGCTAATGGGATTCATTATAAAATCCTTTATTCCTTTGTCATCTTTTCGCACTCACACACTCACACAAACATATATACATGTGTATTTATATTTATATGTGTGTGTGCCTATTTATGTATGTCTCTCTCTCTATATATATATAATATATATATATATATGTGTGTGTGTGTGTGTGTGTGTGTGTGTATATATATGTATGTAGATATTTATATATATTATAGAAATATGTTTTAAAAAAAATAGAAACTACACGTGAAAAAGATATGGGGAAAGTATTGAGAAAAAAAGCGTAAATGCACATTGAATATTAAAAAAATAAAGGTTTTTTTACGAAAAGTAGCGATAAATAAATACAATTAGATGAACTGAGATAGAAGTTAATTTATTATTATGAATTCTTAAAGAGATTCAAAGTCAAACCGGGATCGGTTTGAATGCGCACCGATTATCAAACGGTGTCGCGTCTACTAGTCCCTGAGTGAAAATATAGTGTAAGGGAGGTATGTAGTTCTGGACGTGGTGCATTTAGGGTCGATATAATACTGTAATATGAATGGCATAAAGAATGTATGGGTGTTAGTGGCATTATTTGTAAGGTTTGTTGTGTTCTGTATTATATTGTGGATGATATTTATTGAGGAAAGTTGTTCCTTTATTCATTCTTTGCTGTACTGAGGTGTTCTGTGAACATTGATTGAAGGGAAAAATTAGGAAATCAGGATTAAGGTTTCTAGAACACCTATCTATGTGTTCACTGACCTGTATCTCTTTGTATTGCGGGTAGCGGATTCGTTCTTTGTGAAGAGTGGTTCCTCGACAGAATGATATACCTGTTTGGCCAATATATTGATTACCGCACCCTTAGCAGGTAATGGCATAGTTTAGGTTTTCCGAGGTACAGGTGAATTTGATTTAATCTTAAATACTTCACCTTGTTTAAAGTGGAACTCTGTACTGTCCAAAAGATGGGGGCATGTGCCACAGGTAGGCCGAACGCATTTTTCAACTTTTGGTTCCGTTGTTAATGGATAAAATGTTGCGTTGGTTTATATTTTTTTTCAATGATTTAGGTTGCGTTTTGCTCTTGATAATTTTGTGTGAGCCTAAAATTTTGTTCCTAGTTTTATCTCCTGTGAGAATGGGTAGATCTTGGATGGTAATGTTGAAGGCTTCGTTCTTTCTAGAGTTATGTGTGGAGATGTATGGGAGTATTTTTTAGTCTGGTATAGTATTGCGGTTAACTTCCCTTAATGTTCGTATATCTGTTTCCTTTGCTCGTTTAATCACATCATTTATTAATGATGTTCGGTAATGTTTCTTGACAAGTATTGATCTGAGTTCAAGGAGTCTTCACTCACGAGCATTGGTGTCCAAAATTATGGTACAGATTATTTTCGCTAGATTATAAGGTATATTAATTTTCATGTGTTCGGGGTGGCATGAGTTCACTAATAGGTATTGCTTTGAATCTGTGGGTTTATAGAAGATGTTTGTTTTGATGTGGTTATTGACTATTTCAGTTAAGATGTGAAGAAAAGGGAGTTATTTATTGGTGTGTTTCATGGTAAATTGTATGTTGCTATTGATATTGTTGAGCATTATCTTGAAATGAGGGAATTTGTCCATTCTATCTTTCCAAAGTATAAAGCAATCATCTTTTATTCTGTTACTCATTCCAACCAAGCAGCTGCGATATATATATATGTATATATATATATATATAATATATATATATATATATATATATATATATACATATATATGCATGCATACATTAATACATATACGCATACATACAAACATATATACACACACACACACACACACACACACACACACATATATATATATATATATATATATATATAAATGTTATAGCAGCAGTACGTAAAATATATTAGTTGTTAGTCACCTGTTTTCACCCGCAATTTCGCTAGATGTATATATATATATATATATATATATATATATATATATATATATATATATATATATATATTCATTTTTACCCAGAATTTTTCCCTCTATAAGTGCTTTCGTGTGCGCGTGTGTTGGACAAATGATGAGATGATTTGTTAGATAATTCTTAATCAACTTAAATTTGAATGAATCATTCACAACTGATCATCTAACAGAATATTCATTTACTCGATATAGCGTTTAAGCAATATGTTTCGTCATTTATTTTTATTCATGTTATTTAAATAATTTTTCTTCAGTATATGCTTTGATTATATGGGGGAAATAAAAGTGAATATTTAATCAAATTTCAATTGTATTACTCTCATTAATAAATGAAACAAAATTCATGTAATCCCATTTCTTATTTTTGCAGGAAGATTTTCCTAATGAATTTCTAGATATGGTTAAAGCGTCCTTAGATATATTCCTGCATGTACGTGTAATAAGAAACTGTAACGAGAACTGAACTACCGTAGGTCTTCAGAGAATATATGCCTTTATGGAAGTATTTCGTTTCTCAACTCATTAAAGTCTAAGGAATCGGACCGCCTCCGGTAATGACTTTCAGATGCCTCTCTGCTGTTATATTTCTTATTGCTCCTTTGTTTTAATGTATATCTCTGTAGACGTGTAATAAACCCAAGATCCAAGGCATATTTGATCGCACAACAGCTTCGGTTTCTGACAATGGATGGACTTAGAATGATTTATGTTTACTAAACTTCACTTTCATTTTTCCTTGAATAGATGCAGGTGGAACACATTAATATTTAAAGCACCGGTCCTATTTTCCCCCAGAATTTGACATTTCTCAATCCTGTGATGATTTTATCTTTGTAGCTAGATTCTCTGAATTTCTAGGATAAGTATGGATTAGTGAGTGAATTCCTTTAGCCAAATAGTAAAGTATTCCCATTCTAATCTGCCAGCTCCCTGGGTGTCAGATTTTTGCAAGAGCCGCAGTTTATATATCAATACTTCTGTCCTTTTTAAATTGCTCCAGCTAAGCTATATTTAATCTGATTCATGATCCAACATATTCCATGTTTGGTAACACAATATTAGTTAACTTATGACTTCATAACCTAATATATATATATATATATATTTGTGAGACCACAGAGTTCAATTTGCTGTTTCTAGCAAGATGGAGACAATTTACAGAGTTGTTCTTACATGAAATAGTCTAGCGATCGAACGGGTAAATACACAACGGGCAATTGATGCACTATAAATTGCCTAATTGATCCATCAAGTGCTTATCTCTCATCTTAAGATGTTCTCCACGATTCCTATGAAAATTATATCATATTAGTTAATTGTCAATAGTAGCATAATCTGACGTAAGATTTATATTTGGAAGCAATTAGTAACCTGAGGCGGTAATGGTCGATCTTGGTTGTTAGTAAGATAATCCTAATCTTTTGACAAGTAATATGACGCTTAGTGTATGTTGTTAATTTTATTTTGAATGTAGTATATCCTAAGTTACATCATTTATGGAAACACTGTATTATCATTGAAGGAGGGAAATTGCACTTTCTCTTTCTCTTTCTCTTCGTCTCTTAAGCATCCTTAAACATCCAATTACTCTTTGTTTTGAAGTGCTTCTCATGAGGAGTCAACCATAACTGAAACACATTCATTCAGGGGTCAATTCCTCTCTTCAATCGAAACACACAGTTTATTCCTTATCTTAATTACACCTTGTCCTTATACGAATCATTCACACGTTAAAGAGTCTCATATACAATAATGATATGCAGTTCATGCCATACCCTTTACATGTCTCTAGATATGTCATGTACCTTATAGATCACATTCTCATAAAAGCTATTGTAATTATCATGAAGTCTGGCATAAAAGCTGCATTACTATCTTATTATCGCTCGATTTATTGTAAGGCTTTTAAAGAAAAGCAAATAAACAGGCGATTTTGGTGCTAATCCAAATGAAATTGACTGGGCAATGGATATCAGTACGGATTTAATTAACCAATAGGTCACAACAGTGTTACGGTCATGTATCTCATAATAAATGTTCATAATTTCGAAATATCCAAATGATACAAAATGACATGAATGTGATGAGTTTACTATGAATTTAACGGTCACCCAAAAGCCATTATGTGCAATCAGTATTAACAGACTATGAGTCCAGATCGGTTGACAAATAGAACGGTCGCATCTTAATAGACCCTGATTTGAACTGAGAAATTTCGTATAAAAATTAAGGAACTTCTGCACTGTCGATTGTCCTATTAAAATAACAGCCAGTTGCATCAGAAACTGCTCAGCACATGCACGCTAGTCGGCAAGTTGGGAAGGCTCACCCAGTTTGAAATAGTAGATCTTTATTGGTCTATATCAACAAAGTTAATGAGGTCATTGGCGCAATGACTTTATTTGACTAATTCTTAACAGGATGGTCATTTGGAACGCCACTCTTGTGCGCGCTACAAAGACAAACTAAAAGACAATCTGAAGTTATTGAAATCCCTTTTTCTTCCCGCGAAAACAAAACATCAGAACTTAGAACCTGGCGCCAGTCCTGCTTCTTCTTGGCGTAAATATTTGAGCAAAATCGATTCCAACATCGGAACCCGCTTCGTGGAAGCATAAAAGCACGCTGGCAAAACGCCACACTTCTGAATGAAAATCTTGCCTATCATCGTGGGTTTTGTGACACGGTGCAAACCAGGCGTCCACTCACGATGACGTGTAGTAAATGATCCCCAACTACTCGAGTAAACTGAATCCTCAAATTATTTCATTTGCCGAAATGTTTGCAAGGCACCTGCAGGCCTCAAGTGACACGTGCGTGTCTATAAAACATGATATACAGCTTATTTTACTGAACGCTCATTTATCGTCCACGACAAGAGAATCCATCATGATATGAATGTATATATGTATGTATATATATGTCATTGTTCAATTTTATTTCAAGATCTATTGCCAATAATGAAAGAGCCCGTTTCTAACCTAGATCCAGAGCTCCTTCATTTGAATTTCAGCATCAACAACAGGGCATTTTTATTTGTATGTATGTATGTATGTATGTATGTATGTATGTATGTATGTATGTATGTATGTATGTATGTACGTACGTATGTATGTATGTATGTATGCATATATGTATGTATCTATGTTTATACGTATGTATATGTGTTTTGCTTTATGTGTGTAATATCATGCATAAAGTTGCATGTCTATACATGCTCATATATATTCAAATGATAAACTTCTGGAAAATTGCACAGATTTTTACAGATCTAGAGATGGACTGGATCTAATGTCTTCGAGTTATCTTTCACCTTTTTTGTTCTGTGGAGCCTAATTTCTCAAGATTTGTATTTAGGCAGTGTGTTACATATCCCAGGGCCCCAATAATTACAGATATAAACCTGAACTCGTAATCTGCATTGAGTAACTGCAGATTTCTCCAATAGTTCAGCGTTGGTATTCTCATTTTCATTAATCTTCAGCTTTATGTTAACATCCGCTGCTCAGTTAATTTCCACAACTGCGCACAGTTTCTCTTCTCTATCTCAAATCATTACATCAGGTCTGTTGTGATTATATTTTATTGAGGTCATCACTGGGATATTCCACTAGTGTTCATGGTTATGTCTTCTACCATATTGTAGGTTCTTATTTCTTTGTCTTCCTGGTTATCCTTCCGACGGATTTCATTATAGAGTCTCCTAGCTAGATCATCATCCCTCATAATGCTGTGATGACATTTTCGGACAACTGCTTATGATGTGCGTGATATCTTCAGTGTGAACTCCATAAAGACTGCATCGGTGGTCACATATTACGGCTTCTCCTGCATCTCTATCCCGTTTGTGCATCAGGTACTTGGTTGATATTTCCTTTCCTAGATTGCAAACGCATACTCTCAAAGTGGGAGGTAGTTATTCTGCTATTGGCCCATGATACACTGCTTTGATGGTCAATGTTACTATCATCACGGAGCTTTCTACTATCATATCCATGCATAGTCTTCTGCTCATACAGGCTCAACCGTTCATCTGATGATAAGTTGCGGTAGAGTCATGCGTCTTCTTTTGGCACATATTCTATGTTATCAGTCAAAGATTGTTGCTCAATGAACTGCCTTCCAAGTCTTATGAGGTTATCAGCCTCATGTGTGCGAACTTGGTCGAGGGATGCACTTCGACACTTGGTGGTTAGAAAATGTTGCCGAAGGGATATGGTGCGACATTCAAAGAGATTTTGGATCAATTTTAAGCCTCTGCCGCCTTGTTTTCATATAAGGAAGAGGTGGTCTACATCACAGTTTATGTAGAAACTATGTGTGCCTGTTAGTAATTTTCGGGTTTTTGAAAGATTATATTGTTTTATACCATTATATTACTTTGGAATAATACCAATGTTGTCTTCGAAACATATGTCGGAAGCAAAAGAATTTTAATAACACCTGCGTTTAACTCCATTTATTTATTTATATATATTATACATAATATTTCACATCAACCCGGATTTTCTACCATTACAAACAGGGTAGTACGTCCTTATTACTTGTGTGTTCTTTAGCTGCCCTGGTAACTGTTTATTTATTTTTTCTGTATTAATTGTAAACAAGGGAAAATACACACATCCATATATATATATATATATATATATATACATATATATATATATATATATATATATATATATATATATATATATACACATATATATATATATATTATATATATAATATATATATAATATATATAGATAGATAGATAGATAGATAGATAGATAGATAGATAGATAGATAGATAGATAGATAGATAGATAGATAGATAGATAGATAGATAAAACTTAGAAGTGGATGCGTGCGTTCTATCATATATACTGTTAATAAAAACTAGGGTGTGTTGCATTCCGCTACTTAAAATCTGAACACATGTATAGTAAATTTGGAGAAACGAAAAGTTAAAAACCTATAATGAATGCATAGATGAACGGAAAATACGTTTAATGAGTGCACAAACGGCGGAAAAGCAAAAACGTACCTACATAGCAATATAAACACCACACACACAAACGAGCGTGCACACACACACACACATGCACGCGCACACACAACTGTATATACATTAGTGAGAAATTATCAGAAACAAACTGTAGAGAATCTACTATTAACCAAATATATAGTTTTAATTATTTTAAATAATTATAAAACGAGTTATGCAAATATATTAATAACACGGAATTATTTTCCTGGAGTAAAGAAATATTCATTATTGAAATTTTAATCGGAAATTATTTGTTTGTATTTAAAAACAATTAATCCGTAATTAGATACAGATATGTATTTTGATTACTGCTGAAATTCTGATGTTTAATGTATATATTGTTGAGCATTCAAAAATAATAATCAAAAGGCAATCACAAATATACTATGGAAAGCTTAACAAAACTATGAACAAAATATGATGATGATGGTGGTGATCATGACGACGATGATGATGATGATGATGATGTGATCATCATCATCATCGTTATGCTCATAGTTATTGCATATGTATTGAAAAATCACGAAGTTTTACGTCTCACCTATGCGTTTAATAGAGAGGATCGCCATCTGCCCATTCGATATGTAAACCATTTTATGCATTTATTTTAGTCTTGTTCTAATGCAAATATTCGTTATTACAATTTAATTTAACGCAATAATTTTGCAATTAATTTATAGATTTATTATGTATCTATTAATAATTTTAAGTTTTAAATGATATTCTTAAGAAACTAGTAAACTGCATACGCAAAATTGAAATACTTTCAAAGTAATTCTGGAGTAATAAAAATCTTTCTTCTAATTCTAGTGAAAATACAACCTTATAAACACACGTCATACATATGTACGTTCACACATATATGCATACATGTCACTCATGTTAAGGAAGTCTGAAGGATATCTCACTGGTTCACATATAAACAGAAATACCAAAATTATACACTGTTTCTTTGTGGATGACTTAAAACATTATGCATAGAATGTGCATGAGATGGAAAGAACCTTCATCTAGTTACAACTTTCTCAAAGGATGTAGAGTTGGAGTTAGGTCAGGATAAATGTTGTTATATGGTTGTGAAAAGGAGGAAAACTATAAACCAGACTAGTAACATCTCCATCAATGATTTGACTGTTTACTCTATAGCTGACGAAGAATGTCACAAGTATATAGGGGTTACAGCACCTGTAACAAAACACGTGTCACTAAAGAATATTACAGCCGAATAAAGACTTTGGACCTCAGAACTCTCTGCATTCTATAAAACAGTGACCTACAATGTGTTTGCAGTCCTAGTACTCGTACCAACATTTGGGCTGCTTCAATGGACGATTGATGAAATCCGAGCCAATGATGTAATCCGTGCCATTGATCCGAGCCATTGTCTCTGAAGTCAATTCGAACAGAATTAAGTCTATGTCTAGTAATTCTAAGACTAAAAACACTATATACTAGTGTAAAATTACTTCCTGTACCTATGTCTGTTTTTATATAGGTTGTTCTTAATCTCAGTTATCTAAAAGAATTTCTAATCATTACTCTACATTTAGGTATAATAATAAACGCAACAGTACAGGGCTTGATAAATTAATTTCATATCTAAAAGACCATAATTAACAATTTAATTTAGATTGGTTGATTCTCTCCATTTCCTTCCCATACGATAAAATCAAAAAATTCTGCCAACCCTGTAATAGTGAACTATTTTCTCTTCCGTTTTCCAAGAATCCCCTTCTCCTTGTAAATACGTTTATAGAGTGTGCTTATTGATGTAAATATTGGCAAAAACATGCCTTTAGTTCATATAAGTGTTATCTCCCATTATATATAATTTGAACATCGATTTCCTTCTTATATTTCATTTCCACTAGATATATCTATTTTCAAGCCGTTAAGATTTTATTTTAATTCCCATATCGCTCTATATTTCTCCTTTATTAGTTTTCTGCTTATTTATTTACTTTACTCCCTCTCTTTATATAGGCTACCTTTGACGTTGTAGCTTTTAATGGTTTTTAAAAAAACAATTTAATAGCGTTCCGTTCATCATTATACACAGCCATCACATTCTGTTAGAACGTGTTATTGATGATTTTGGTTTTTTTTTTTTTTCTTTCCCTGATGAGAAGATTATGTCGGAAGTAAAAGAATTTGAATAACACCTGTGTTTAACTCCATTTATATATATATATGTATATATTTATTTATATATATATATATATATATATATATATATATATATATATATATGTTAATAAAATAGAACATATGCATATATATAAACATATATGTACGTACCTACCTCTACATGTACATATACACGCATATATGTGTACAGGACACCAAAAGACGTCGAACACATAGAGAGACGAAAAACATAGACACAAACCAAGGAACAAGACAAGCAAAAAAAAAGAGATACAGGACAATAAGCACAACGAAAAATCCCCTTCTTCAGTCGCTAAGGTTTCATCTACTAAACGTTTCGAAGGATAAAAGCGAGACGTATACTTCGAAGAAAACTTCCTTCCCGCGAAAAGCAAATCAATTAAAATTCTGAGATCTTTTCGCAGAGGGGTAAAAAAAAGCAAGACGGTAACGACAGTACAAACATATAAACAGTAAAAAATATATATATAAACAGTGGAAAAATAAATATATAACAGTGAGAGACAGGACAAGGAGAACAAGATAAGAAGGGCTGTTAACGCCAGACGAAAAAAGTATTGCAAACGCTGGATTATCGTGGACGACGAGAGAGAATATATATATATATATATATATATATATATATATATATAATATATATTATAATATATATAATATATATATATATGATATATGTATATGTATATATATATATATATATATATATATATATAATAATATAATATATATAATATATATATATAATAATATTAGGGAATAAATCCAAACTTACAGGGAAAAATCAGATTTAGGATTGAATCCAATTTTATAGTAAAATATTATATTATATTAAATTAGAGACAAAACCACTATAATGCAAATCAAACAAAAAAGACTTAAGCCAATACATAAATTAATTTATATTATTTAGAAATGTAACAATTATTAATATCCACTACGACCGTTTCTTGTCTTCAGTCATCAAATCTATGAGTAGTAGACATACATCAGGTGGTTTCAGAATATTCTTGGCGAGTTTTAAACAATGAACTCTAATTTAATATAATATAATATATATATATATGTGTGTGTGTGTGTATAGAGAGAGAGAGATAGATAGATAGATAGATAGATAGATAGATAGATAGATAGATAGATAGATAGATAGATAGATGATAGATAGATAGAGATAGATAGATAGATAGATAGATAGATAGATAGATTAGATAGATAGATAGATCAATAGATAGATATATAGATAGATAGACTAGTAGATAGATAGATAGATAATAGATAGATAGATAGATAGATAGATAATAGATAGATGATAGATAGATAGATAGATAGATCAGTTTCAAAAATTAATCAGAAGCACAACAAAAGAACCAAAGGAAATTTCACACACAAAATATGGATATGCTCTTTGGTCGTCAGTTATCCTCCAAAAGATTCACTACAGTTTCATGACTTTAACATTTTTGGTCGCATCAATGGTGAATGGCTGCTGGCAATAATGGGTGAACATTGATGACAGCGCCGTAAACAAATGCGACCCAACTATAAATGTAAGTTTACAAACAAACTAAATGATATGTTTTACAAGTAAAATACAGACCGTGAGGCGTTAAGTCAAGACAAAATGTGTGTATAATTAAAGCAATAGAAAATGTCCTATAAGGTTGGAAACGGAAAGTGAAGAGATGAAAAAACAGAACGAAGGTAAAAAAAAACAACGAACTAGTCGTTGAAGGTAAAGGATGATGTGGGAGGCTGGGAGAAGTGTGACGCAGCAAATCAGAGGTCAAAAGAAAGAACAAAGTTGGAGAGCGAAATGGGAATGGTCACGGGTCACGTGGTAGTGAGGATGAAAGAAATAGCGTTGGGGGGGCAGAAAGACAGAAAAATACTGCGCTAAATTGGTGAGAGAGTAAATGAAAGGGGGAGAAAAGAGAGAAAAGAAGCCGTACAAAAATTCTTGCTATGTTGGTTGTACACACACACTCATAAATATACGCACACACACATATATACATATATGTGCGTGCGTGTATGTGTGTATGTATGTGTGTGTGCGTGTGTGTGTGTGCGTGCGTGTGTGTGTGAATACAATTAAGTTTCAGTTTAATCAGTTACTTAAATTGAGGCACGTTGTTAGGTCTGAGTAATATACTCAATAATATTGAGTGAATATCAGACTTCATGAATAAGTGCCGGCCACATGATATTCTTGCAGTGTATGCAGATAATAAGACCCATATGAGAGAAGACATCCGATCTTAGCTATTCAGACATGCACGTTATATCAAAAATACTGTCTATAATATTCACGAAGCATAGATTCCAGGAAAGGTGAATAAAATATAAGTGACAAAGAGTTACAGGTGTGAATTTATTACAGCCGTTTCTAAGGACTCCTTTAATCGATTACTGAGAAAATTACATCATTGCGAAGAAACCATTTTCGGCAGATGAATTCATTATCTTCAAACATAAAAGACAGTTGAACTTATTCAACATATTTAACAAATTCATGGAATAAAAATATTTAAATTGATCCTGTTACCATTCGTAAGTTATCAGAACGAAATTATCAGAATAGTGTCAGAACAAAGAAGAATTTAAGGATTAATACATATATAGATGTATATAGACGTATATAAACAAAATGCGCGGGCACACACGCGCACACCACACACACACACACACACACACACACACACAAACACACACACACACACACACACACACAAACACATATACATACATACATACATGTGTATATATATATATATATATATATATATATATATATATATAAACGCCTTCGCCACTTTAAAATATTATATTAATCTGTATTTTTCACACCATTCTGTAGCGCTATAATTCCTGATAACCATTTCTTTATCGTTCTTAAAATTTATTTTGTCACTTTTCAAATATATAAGGCTTGCGTGCCAACAAGAAAAAAAATGAGCATTTTCGACACCTGCTTCTCAGTAAATTTTGAAATATGCTAAAGCCGCTCCAGACGGTTTTTTTTTTTGCGTATAGAGAGGATGCTATTACCCAAAGTACTACATAGAGATGGTTTTGAAAATACAAGGCGAGGAAATTCCACCTTACGTATTCCCTGCTTCCCGGTTCACACATTCAGTTAACGGGGATGTGTTAGATCTATCAGAAACCAAGCAAATTTTCTAAGGAAATGGCCTACCAGATTGGTTTCTTTTATGACATTTCCGCTTATCACCCTCCATCGATGGTTTAGATCTAAAAGGCGTGGTTCGTGGATTCCACATGCTCCGAACAAAAACAATTTTCAGCGCTCTTCTATCAACGCCAGTTTGCACACTTGACAACCACACGGTCAATACAGAACTTTAGGTTCAGCAAATGCACCGACTTAAGGAGGAAATTCGACGGCAATGGCCCATCCGCCGACAGGCGTGCTTCCGCAGCATGACAACAATTGATACACGTGACTATTTGATCAAAACTGCTATTCAAGTGTTCGATCGGTGGGTTTTACTGCTTATGACGTTTTCACCTGGTATAGTTTCTGATGTTTATTACCTTTTCCGGTCGCTTTCAAACAGTGTGTGAGGCATTACTTTCAACAACCAGCTGGAGCTGAAAATGGAGTTCGATGATTTCTTTTTTTCAATTGTCGGAGATTCCTATCATCAAGACATTTAGTAAGCTGGTGGAAGGTTGACAAGAGGTTCGAGAACGCAGAAGGAGAATATGTTATTCAATGATTTGCTAAAAATTTTCAAGAAAAAATCACAATTAAATTTAATGGAAAAAGTTAAATAGTTTATGAGAACCCAGTATGTTTGTGCCTATGTACGCGTATGGCAGGGTGTGTCTGAATGAATGCCTGTATGGGCATATGTGTATCCACACACACAGACAAACTCACACTCACTCACACACATACACTAACACTCACACACGCGTATTCTCACGGAACTCACAAGTTTTCTTTTTCCTTCTCATTCTTTTTATCGTTCCCTCTTTTTAACAATTTCTGTTTCATACTCAACCTCTGCCTTAGTCTTTCTTTTGATGAATATCTAATATCCGGAAAGTTAAGTCGTTACGTAAACACCATCTTTGTTAAAAACTTATTCCTCCTGTGTTGTCTCTATTTAATCTTCTTTGCAAAAATCGAACTTGTTATTCATGTAATGTTACAGATCGCGAGAAAAAATCGGGTTTTCTACGTTTGTACATCTCCAGAGGCACAAGCGGAATACTGTTCTCTTTTATCCTTAAAGTTATGCTAACCTACTATTGAGCTGAATATTAATTGTAGATGACTACCCGAAGATGGAACTATTGTTACTATGACTCTCAAAGAATGATATGCTTCATTCCTTACGAAAAACTTAAAACAGAATCGAGATTATGCTGTCACATGAAGGTTTCATAAAAAAACAATTTAACATTTGCAGACATATGTCAACTATAAGTATATAGTAATGCCTGAAATAATTTACTTTTATTTCACTCCCGTATGTTCATGGTTTTCCTACGGTTATCGTTAATATTGATTTCAAATTTCGGCACAAGTCCAGCAACGTTGCGTGGAATGTGTAAATTGATTACGTCGACCACCGAGATCTATTGGTGTCTATTTAGTCGGACCGAGAGGAGGAAATGTAAAATTGACCTCAGCGAAAGTTTAACACACAACGTAAAAACGGTCGAAATGCGGGTAAGCATTTTGCCCGGCGTGCTAATGATTCTGCTAGCTCGCCGCCTCACGTTAGTATCGGTTTAAATTTTGATACTTTGATATGCTGATGTGCATCGTTTAAGTTAGTATTCAAGAATACTACGCTTCAGCGTATATCCCAAATTAGTTGCTCGGAAGAAAAGCAATGATGTTCCCGATTATAAATAAGTTTCATTTCAGTTAAGAGACACAAATCCGTATGAGTAAAGCACGTATGTGTAAAGAACGAGGTTTCTTAACCATTTAAATGATGAAGCCCCGAAGTATTTTTTTATAATGACGAAATCTGTACACAAGAATAATTTGTCGGCAGAATGTACGTCTAAACGGGAATTAACGCCATACGGTTCAGTTTTAATGATAACGCAGAACGCTAAGCGCTCGTTATACAGAAATTGCACACACGGGAGTGCACTCATAAACGGCACATAGACGCGTATGCATTCACACGCGCATACACACACATGCACACACACTCACATAAACACGCACACACACGCACACACACGCACACACACATATATTTACAATATGTATACTGGCATACATGTAATATATACATCAATACACAAATGTGCATACATATGTATATGCTTATAAACATATAGCACACACACACACACATATATATATATGTATATTTGAGTTTGGACATGTATACCTAAGCACATGTGCCCACACACGACATACACTCGAATCGCCATACATACTTAACACAAAACTTCAAGCTACTCCTATTTGTTATTTTAAATTTAGTATTCTCCTTCAGTTCAGTTTTTTAGTATATTATGGTCAATGCTTCTTTCAGATTTATGTCCCGGAACTCTCTCTCTCTCTCTCTCTCTCTCACTCACTCTCTCCCTCTCTAATTGGTTATCCTAGAATAGTGAGGCAGCAGTGACATGTACCAAGCTGCTTTGTTTGTGTCTCTTACCTTTATGTGGTTGCATCTAGTGTGCATTTCGAAAGCCTCATACACCCTTTTACCAACGTATACACATACATTCACACACACACACACACACACACACACACACACACACACAAACACACACTACACACACTACATACACACTCACAAACACACACACACATATATATACACAGATGTGATAAAAGTAGACACCCCATAAAATATCGTTTTATGTTTAACTTGAAAAGATTTATATTTTCTATTAATGGACATTTTTATGTTTCAGGTTCTATATGTGACTGTTTAATTATGCCACGTACAAAAGAAACTTTGGAACTGTCCAAATTTCAAAGATGCCGCACTATGTGACAGTCTGAAGGTGGACTTAGCGGAAAATCGCAGAAAACCTTGCCATCTCTCTTTCTACAGTTAATAAGGTGATTGTGCAATTAACCAGAGAGCGTAAGGAGTCCACATCATTTTGCCCAGTTCGACCAGGGCCCTCTGATGGGAACCTTTGCTTTGTTAATTGAATTGTAGAGGACAATCCTCATTGCAAGGACTCTGACATCGCAGAACAAATTGATGGCTGTCCCAGAATAGCCGTCAGCTATCTACATAAACTTGGCTACTATGGTAGAATAACAAGAAGGAAGACACTTCTTCCACCAGCCTACATCAAGTGGACAAAACATTGGGCCAATGAGATGATCTAGTGGCCACTAGCATTTTGGAACACTGTCATATTCTGTGTTGAGTCCTGATTTGCTGTATTTTCTGACAGTGGTCGAGTCTGGGTTTGGAGACTCTGTGACCGAGAATTTGACATGAAAAGATTACTGCCAACAATGAAACAAGGCAGCTATTCCGGGATTGTCTGAGGAGCAATTTGGAGCAGTGGACTGTGATGAAACCATAAACTCTGATAAATATGTGCCCATATTGCAGAAAGGAATCCTTCCAATCTTCTTCAATGGTGAAATGATTAAAAAAAACTCTTTCTTTATGGAAGATTGGGCTCTTTGTCACACGGCTAAACATACCTAAGATTGGTTGGAAAAGAATGGCATTATAAAGCTTCCATAGCCACGCAAGTTACCAGATACGAACCCTATTGAATACCTCTGAGGTATAATGGAGAGGACATTAAACGTGGCAAGAAATTTCGCAAGAGAATATTCGTCATCTGATTAGTGGCCATACTGGATCCATTTATTAAGAAAATGCAAAGGGCATGTCTACTAAATATTAGATATTCGCATCATAATAAGTAATAAATAATTTGAATATAGAATTTCAAATATAAAATATATTTTAATGTATATAACGTTGTCTATTTACTTCTGCCATGTCGGTCTACATATATATTGTTTTGTATGACTAATAACCATATGTCGATTAGTGTGTTGAAGTGTGAGTAGGTCACTGGCAAAATTTGGACTACGTGGCGTCATCCATTGTCGAGGTGTGTTTCCGTTGCTCCTACATATGTACATACATAATATATATATATTAATAAGTATACATATAAAAGTATGTGAGAGCGCTCCGTCGGTTACGACGACGAGGGTCCCAGCTGATACTATTAACGGAACAGCCTGCTCATGAAATTAACGTCCAAGTGACTGAGCAATCCACAGACACGCGTACCCCTAGCATAGTTCTCAAGGAGATTCAGCGTGACACAAAGTGTGACAAGGCCGGCCCTTTGAAATGCAGGTACAACGCAGTTTTGCCAGCTGAGTGGACTGAAGCAACGTGAAATAAAGTGTCGAGGACACAACGGGTCACCAGGAATCTAACTCACGACCTTACAATCGTGAGCCGAATGCTCTAACCACTAAGCCACGTGTCTTCACAAAAGTACGTATACCTATATATAAATACATACATACAAACATACACATATATATATATATATAGATATATATATATATATATATATATATATATATATATATATATACATATATATATATAGGTATGCATACTTTTACATGTATATATATGTATGTATAATATATGTACATATGTATAAGCAGGTATATATATATATATATATATATATATTATATATATATATATATATATATGTATATATTTTTTCAGGATTAATAAAAAGACAATAAACGAAATATGACATAAATGTATATTATATATATATATATATATATATATATACAAATTAGTAAATAAATGGCACAACAAAGTACCGATATTTACTGGAAATAGCGAACGTAAAAATACGACGCTAAAGTGTAGCTTCACCGCGTATGTATTAGTAAAAATGCGTGTGTGCAACAAAATAGAGAAAAAAAAAAAAAAAAACCGTCTTACCTCCAGGGAGAACATCTGAAAGATGAAACACCCGGAAAATGGATAATGTGGTACCTGCAGGTTTCAGGTTTTGCAAGATATGTCTCTCACCCATATTTACTTTACCTTCTTCAGCCAAACGTATACCAAGACGAAACTACGATGTTACCACATAAATACTAACACACTCGACTGAAATACGGAACGCTAACAGTACGAGAAACGGTGAAGAAGTTTCAAATATCAGTAATGCAATACAAAGTATTGCCTTCCAGTAAAAAGTAGCCCGTGAGGGAAAAATACACAAATTAGTAAATAAATGGCACAACAAAGTACCGATATTTACTGGAAATAGCGAACGTAAAAATACGACGCTAAAGTGTAGCTTCACCGCGTATGTATTAGTAAAAATGCGTGTGTGCAACAAAATAGAGAAAAAAAAAAAAAAAACCGTCTTACCGCCAGGGAGAACATCTGAAAGATGAAACACCCGGAAAATGGATAATGTGGTACCTGCAGGTTTCAGGTTTTGCAAGATATGTCTCTCACCCATATTTACTTTACCTTCTTCAGCCAAACATATATATATATATATATTATATATATATGTGTGTGTGTGTGTGTGTTGTGTGTGTGTGTGTGTGTGTGTGTGTGTATATATATATATATATATATATATATATTATATATATAATAGAAATATTAAAATTACTAAGTCTCTCTAAAGGAGATTACGGCAGCGTTACTGGAAATTAATAGTTATCGCCATACTTATATGGCAGTCTTATTAATATAAGACTAAAGCTGTCGCTGATTAGCTCGAAGAGGCCACCGCCTCAAGCTAGCTATTTGACATACAACCTGCGTCAATTATAAACCTTCGTAAATAGATTCTTCGAACAGGGACAGTCAATAGCGACACCTGCTGGGTCTGACTACGCTGCATTGATAAAGGGCAAATACCCTGAAACATGTCTGCAGCTGTCTGACTGGCAGGATGAAGCGGCTGACCTCCCCTGTTCGAAAGTTTATAATGGATGCAGGTTGCGTGTCAAATAGCTAGCTTGAGGCGGTGGCCTCTTGGAGCTAATCGGCGACAGCTTTAGTCTTATATTTATACGACTGCCATATAAGTATGGCGATAACTACTAATTTCCAGTAACGCTGCCGTAATCTCCTTTAGAGAGACTTAGTAATTTTAATATTTCTATTATTGAAAACAAGTGGATGTATTCCAGAAAAATAGGTAAATAGATTCTTCGAACAGGGACAGTCAGTAGCGACACCTGCTGGGTCTGAATACGCTGCATTGATAAAGGGCAAATACCCTCAAACATGTCTGCAGCTGTCTGACTGGCAGGATGAAGGGGCTGACCACCCCTGTTCGAAAGTTTATAATGGACGCAGGTTGTGTGTCAAATAGCTAGCTTGAGGCGGTGGCCTCTTGGAGCTAATCAGCGACAGCTTTAGTCTTATAT
>NC_042999.1:80654237-80664237 GCF_006345805.1 Octopus sinensis | reverse complement strand
TATGTATATATACGACGGGCCTCTTTCAGTTTCCGTCTACCAAATCCACTCACAAAGCTATAGTAGAAGGCACTTGCCCAAGGTGCCGCACAATGGGATTGAACCCAGAACCATGTGGTCGGGAAGCAAGCTACCTAACCTACAGCCGTACATGCGCCTATATATACATATTGTTTGAATATTGTGTGCATTTCGTTTTATGCGTATCATACAGAAGTTATCCGCTGTAGAAGGGTGAATTTGTCAGCGATAAACTCTTTTCCTATACTTGTATTAGAAACTAAATATATATATTCGAGCATCTTCACGACAGTGATTCACGAGAACGACAGAAGCGATTCGTCTTTCTTGAAGTTCACCAGGAACGGACACTCTTCTTTTACCTACTTAAACAACATTCAAGGGGACGGTATATATATATATATATATATATATATATATATACAGTGATTAAATATTGCCGGCCTGTGAAACAGCTCGGTGTACGTGTGAGAAAACAAGATTAGATTGGAATACTGTCATGGAGCTAATAAGCGGACAGCTTTTTTCTTATTTTTATAAGAATGCCATATTAGTATGGCGATAACTATTATTTTCCGGGAACGCTGCCGCTGTTCTCTTTTAGAGAGACTTAGTTATTTTAATACTTCTATTATTGAAAACAAGTGGATGTATTCCACCGAAACTAGGTAAATAAAACCATCGAACAGAGATTGTCGGAAGCGACACCTACTGGCTGGCTACGCTTCATTGAAAAGGGGCAATACCCCGAAACGCGTCTGTAGCTGCCGGTCAAGTAGTGTGGAGCGACTGACCTCCCTTGTTCGAAGTTTATATGGATACAATTTGTGTATCAAATAGCTAACTTAAGGCGATGGCCTCATGGAGCTAATAAGCGGACAGCTTTTTTCTTATTTTTATAAGAATGCCATATTAGTATGGCGATAACTATTATTTTCCGGGAACGCTGCCGCTGTTCTCTTTTAGAGAGACTTAGTTATTTTAATATTTCTATTATATATATATATATATATATATATATTATATATATATATATATATATATATATATATATATAATATATAATCTTTTAGTGCTAATTTGTTTAAAGGATATATATGTATGTATATGAATGTGTGTGCATGTCTGTGTTTGCGTGTGTGGGGGGGGTGCGCGTTTATCTGTGTGTGTGTGTGTGTGTGTGTGTGTGTGTGTTGTGTGTGTGTGTGTGTGTGTGTGTATGTGTGTGTGAGTACCTGTGTGTAACTATGAGTTTCGTAAACTGAATTTCGGGATATATCATTCAACACATTCCACATGATGTTGATTTTTCTTTCTTTTGTTAACAGGAAAGAAACGTTTAGTAGGAAACCATATATCAAGATATGTAGACCAATGGTAGAGAATTCATTTGCCAATAATGTACTTTATATTTCCGAATAGACTTTTCTACAGCACAGATAGATAAGAGAAAACATTGAAAGACTTAGAAGACTTCGAATGTATATTCGAACACCACTCATTAGTTTCATTATTCTTCGTTCACTTTCATCGGTCATCTTAAATAGATGAAGCTGAAACTTTGCCTAGAAACACGGAGACAGACAAACTTTTAGTTGTAATATAATTGAAAAATAATCCATTTACTATACATATATATATATATATATATATATATATATATATATATATATATATATATATATTTGTGTGTGCGTGTGCATGTGCGTGTGTGTGTCTCTGTGTGTGTGTGTCGAAAGAGGGAGAGGATGAGAGTGAGAGAGATAAGTAGATAGACAGATAGGTATAAGTATATAGATACATGCACATATATATGTATATATGTATGTGTGCATATATATGTGTATATATATATATGTGCATGTATATATTATATGCTCGATTTGCTCGACTAAAGGCAGTACTCCAGCATAGCCGCAGTCAAATGGCTGAAACAAGTAAAAGAATGGAATAATATATAATGAGAGTTATTGGTATCCAGGAGACCCAAATTGGCTGGAAACGCTATGGAAGTGCTCTGGAAGGTCCGTAGTTAAACACTCGGTTCGATAATGATACAAGTGAGGAGTCTAATGCGGGTTTTGTTTGAGCATGTATATGATAAATAGAATGAGAGATCAAACCCAAGGCTTTGTGGAATTTTCAGTATATTTATAAAGTGAAAGTTCGCGTTACATCTGTTTCTGGGATATTAGACATATCCCTTCATCAAAGACAACGTAAGATTGTTAAGGGATATATTAGAATTCAATATAAAGAGATATTTTGGAATCGGATGTAATTAAGGAGTGTATTGGGAAATAGGAAAATGTATATAGAAATAAAAAATAAATATGATCTTTTCCTTTTGATGGACGGAATTTTCTAGTTAACTAAACAATTTGAAACTTCGTATACTGGTAGAATGTGTCAAAAGAAAACATTATTGTAAACAAAATTGAAAACAAATTTGTAATTTGTAAGTTTAACGTAGTTTAATTCTTCGAATTTTAACCAATGAATTCCCAGCAGCTTCGAATTTTAACCAATGAAATCCCAGCATTTGAGCTCAAATCATTTGCTGCGTTATCGATAATGATAAAGAAACATAGCAGACGCACGCCGCATACACACACACACACTCTGTCACTATCTCTCTCTCTCTCTCTCAAACACATGCATATACATTTGCCCAAGCACATAGTAATCGACTTAATACTTTTGTATCTCATGATTTGTCCCCTCTGTGTTTTGCCCCTTGCCGCAACAAATTTACACAAAAGGTAAATAAACCAGAAGGAGGGGTCAATGTTTCATCGTTTCGGGGTCTATAAATTATATAGACAATTTATATCACAGCCTACGACAAGCTGGGTCATCCTTTTATGAAAAAATATTTCACAAGTTTTTTACAATACGACCCACACTCCACGCGCACTCTCTAGACCGATTTAGGCATATTATTGTTTTGTTTTTGTTGTTTCTGGCCCTTCAAAACCATGGGAGAAACCTTTTCGGTAAAAAAAAATAAAGAAAATATTCAAAAAACATCGTTAATATTTGTATTAGGCGACGAAATTCATCGATTTAAGAGATATAGCTGTTATATCTAGCACATGCAGAAGACAGAAGGCAGAAGAGAGAAGGTTGAATAAGGCGTGTGTGTGTGAGTTTTTAGACGCAGCAAATGATTTGAGCTCAAATGCTGGGATTTCATTGGTTAAAATTCGAATTAAACTACGTTAAACTTACAAATTACAATTTTGTTTTCAATTTTGTTTGCAATAATGTTTTCTTTTGACACATTCTACCAGTATACGAAGTTTCAAATTGTTTAGTTAACTAGAAAATTCCGTCCATCAAAAGGAAAAGAGCCAATAAATATGTATATAGATGTTATAATTGCAGTTCCATTATCCAAGAAAATGCTTCCTCTCCGTGGCATGCAAATTCCAAAATGAGCTCATATTTTGACATTACAAATTGAAAGTGTGGAGACGTTGATTCCATGTGCTGTTCATTCAAAGGGGTCTTGTGGTGCGAATGAATATTTGAGAATGCAGTGGTAGTATTAAGTGGATAGAGAGAGGAGAAGTGATGTGTATGTTAAAATGAAGAGAGAGGTCAAGGTAAGAAAAGAAGAAGGAATGAAAGAGGACAATAAAATGTAAACAAGAAGAGAAAATTTAAAATGTGTAAGGAAGTGTAAAAAATGTGAAAACAGGAGTGTTAGTTCGTGGTCAAGATATTATCAGGGGATTGGAGACGGGTAGGAGATGGTAGGAAGAGATTAGGATGTAAGTAATGTATATGTGTGAGGTGAGTGAGATGAAGTGATATGTTAGAATGGCATTAAGGGATGGTTACAGAAAAAGTATTAGGTTGGGTTTTCTAAAGTTGGTAGTAAACCACAAATTGGAAGGAAAGAATACTAAGAGTGGTCAAGTTTCTATAAATAGAGTTAGGTGGTCAAGTGTCTATAAATAGAGTTATGTGTTTATTCTAATAGCTAATGTGATAGTGTCGGAAGAGGAAACAGAGAGAAAGAAAGAAGTGTATATCGATATACGCTCGCACACATGTACCTATATGTGTGTGTACTCATTGGTATATAGACCTGCGTATTTGTGTATTTACACCCGTACGCATGCATGCATATATATACACTTACACACACATATCATATGCACATGCATACATATACACACATACGCATACAAGTGCGCACATATACATACATACATGCACACGTTCACACACATACTCGCGCACACACGTACACATGCAGCACACACAGATACATATATGTATACACATACACATGAGCACATACATCCACATACGTACGCATATGCATGTCCATATGTGTAGTATTAAACAATTAAAATAAGATTGGCGAGTTAAAAAATTAATGGAAAGACAAATAGGGTTGTTGGGGATTACTTAAGTTATATTCGGGATATACGCTGTGTTGTTATTTAGGTTGCATTTAGATTGGTAGTAAAATTTGAAGGTATGGAAAAAGCGGTTATTGTATGTACCTAGAGCCTCGTTATATTTATTGAATAGTTGTGTTTTAATATGTTGTGTTTTAATATGCCACTTTTAGGCACAGCTTACAGGCTGAGTGCTGACCTTGGTATGGAAGCCGTGGATCTATTATGGGCCATGGCAAGATGTAGGGAATATTTCTATTTTTGAGATAATCTGTGTGATTGGCAATTGTTGTGGATTTACTGTGTTTGTCGAATCTAAAAGAATTAAGATGCGCAGCGTATCGTTGTTTAAAAGTTATAGTTGATCCTATATATAGGGTTGTAGAATTATGTAACATGTTGAGGACGGTGCATTTATAAATTACATTAGACCTCCTGCAATGGATTTGTAGAGGGAAGATGACCCTAGAATTGTTACAATGTAAATTTTGATATTAGAGGGAAAGTTTCCGTTTATCGGAGGCTGTTGAGAAAGATTCACAGACAGGAAGAATTTCTACCACTTCTACACACCAGTTTCCTCGAATAATGGAACTGCAACTATAACATGTTTCTACATTTTTATTTTTATTTCTACATTCATTCTCTTATTTCCCTGTATACTCCTTATTTGCTTCTTTTTCCACAATAATTCCTCATATTGAATTTTAATATTTTCCTCTATTTAATCATCTCACATCGTCTCTGATGAAGGGATATCCCTAATATCCCAGAAACAGCTGTTAGACTAACTTTATCTTTATAAATGTACTGGAAATTCCACGCAGCCTTGGTTTTGTTGTCGCAATATATATAAATGTACAGCAGCAGATGGATATGTGTGTGTGTAATGTGTATTTATATGTACACGGTTATTCATGTGATAATTATTTTGCTTATACATTTGCAGGTGTCTATATGTCAAGGCGCATTTTGAATAGAAACTAGGATTATTGATTACGATCTAGTTTATAGGATTTAAACTTTCCATTTAGCGTAATTATAGATAGGGATATCCATTGACAAGCAGAGTTTTATGTGTTTCGCTAATTGTAAACACGAACGTGTATATCTTCTTAGGTGCTTCTGTATAGAATATGATAAGCCTACATGAAAGTATGTGTTTATTCTGCGTGTATGTATGTCTCAGTACATTTATCGAAGGAGGTTGCAAAATATGTTTTACTCCAGTTCAGATCATATTCCGTTGGCAGCGAAATACCCGTCTAAGAGATTAGAGTCAAAGTACTGCAGAGGTTATATATTTTTTGTTGACTACTTTGACACTGAACATACGTAATCATTATAAGTTCTTTTCGTTGATATATCAAAACCATCAGATTTAGCAGGTAAATCGAAAACATTTTAGTCGGTATTCTTTTTATCCTCACTATATTTCTAATTGAAACTTCAGAATTTACTTCAAAAAGCCCTAAGCTTGATGTGTCTCTGAAATTTGGGACATTATTTTCCAAAACAGACACACAAACGCACACACAGACACACATCCATACACACACACACATATATATAATGTCTATAAAACTGAAGTTTTCTCTCCGTGTATGTGTGTTTATCTGTATGTGTATAATAATTTAATGTACCTCAATATCTTCTACATCTTTCATCCGTTTTCTTTAAAATTTCATACACAGCTACTTCATATACCAGACCTCAACCTAGGCTACATCTTTTAAATCGATACTGGGGCCTCTGGAGCGATGGGAAGCCAACAATAGATTATTGCTATTTGTTTGCATTAATCAGCTGTTTTATAATCTGTTAGGATCTTCCATACTTTTTTATACTTTTTGTAAAAGTGAAAGGATTTTGTCTATTTATTTATTTCCACTGTCCCTCAGTGACGGTGATTAAATTGGCTAGACATATTGAACGCATACATTTCCACAGTTCTCAACCGATTTTCACCAAACTTTACACACATTTTTGTCCCAAGGATGGTCATGCGCTAAACTTTTTGCCCAGCATTCCATGTTAATGGACCTAAATGGACATAGTTTTTTGTCTGTAGGGTTTGCCATACTTTTTAATCTTTTTTATAAAAGTGGAAGGATTTTATCTATTTATTTATTTCGACTGTACTCCTGCCATGGTGATTAAATTGACTAGGAACACTGTACATGATGAATATCCAATACCGAACAATCTTAATCTCCATATGTAAACTGCATTAAACTTTGGCAAACTTACTGTTACCTGTCCTGAGTTACTTGAAAGGTAATGTTCCCTTCCCTTTCTTCTATCTGTTTGTACCTTTGTTTACCTACCAATGCGTTTTTCACTTTAAGGATGCTTATTTACCCATTCATTATGATATTTTGACTGTTGTCCATTGCTTCAGATACATTTTAACATTGTCGTTCTAGCCTCTTTTATAAACAATCACAAATGATTCATCCCAAAGTATCAACCTTTAAATAAGAGTTTTGCTTCCACTAGCGAAATCTATACGTATCTTTCAGAAAGCTCCATACCAATTTAACTTTATGCTGTATTTGTTTTTAGTTTATGCATAGGCTATGTGGAAAGACAGAATAAAGGGGTATTTATTAGCTTATCACTCCAAAAAGATAGCTGTTGAAGAAAATAAATTCGCAGAGCGGAAGTTTCAAAGTCTTTCTTCAATTTCATTACACCATTTATGTGACTGTTTCAGACAAGAAATTTCGTTTTCGTGTAAAATAAATATATTTTGTAGTCATTATACATAATCTACTCCCAAAATACTTCAGTAGCTCTACTTTGCATCGATTAGAAACTTTTATGTTCTATGATCGTTAAAGTGAAACGACCTTCACAATAATCCGCCTTCAATTTGATCCTATGTTAATCGACAAATTAGATTGCCATGCGACACAAAAACCTTTTCGGTAGTTCAATTATTTGGTGTAAAAACATACCACAGAAGCAACTTAAACCATCAAAGTATTGTAGAACTTTTCATTTTATCTTAACAATCATTTTCGCATTGGGTATTAGATGACCGGATATTATTTGGGAGCGCAGTTAGGAAGCACCACGTGTCCTTAAAGAATACGAGTATGAAAAATAATCATACTAATGAGCATGTGGTGTTAGTTAAATGAAGGCTTCTCCGATTTCCACAACTGAAAGTTAATCGTTTCCTATCGGCAACTAGTAAACCGAAATTTCTCTTTTTCAAATATCCACTATCTGAAATACGAAATGAAAGAATGAGCATTTATCTCTATGTTCTTTAGTTTAAAGAAAATTCCAGTGTACTCATATGGGATTAACATTTTACAAAATGCTGTAATATTACCTTATTATAATATGATGGTGAATATTGCAATGACACGCGTATTATAAATATTTTCCGCGAACAACCAAACTTTTATATTCGCATATGGAAATATGTGTGATGATAAAAGCAGTGTCTACTAAATATTGTTAAGTCTACCCTATTATTCTTTATATTTTATTTGCAGAAATTATGAGTAAAATAACAACGTGAAGTATCAGCAGTGACACCAGCAAATCAACACAACTAACGACAACACCAATTGTCGTTTACCTTCCACTGTATTCATTAAACAAAATAACATAACTCTAATTATTTTATCCCTAAGAGTTCGCGAATAAATAGAATATAAAATGATGTTAATAATTACATTGGCGATCGTTCATACAGCTCTGCGAAAACGATGTTTTGTGGAGCAAATGAAAGATTGTGAAAGTGTGTGAGTTAACACTTCGCCCATGAAGAAACGTGCTTAACGAAGCTATATCTGCCACTGGCCTGAAATAGAAAATTACTTTGAAATATTTTATCGCTGACTAAAAAGACATCTTTAGATTCTGCGGACTTATTTATATTGTGTAGTCTCTAAAACAATGCCGCAAGAAAGGGGATTAAATTCTGTTTTCTATGTATTTTATACACAAAATCCTTTTGGAGCAACAAAAGAGAACGTTGATTGATAAAGTTACTTACCACGGGCAATAGTTTATACGTTCCATCAATACCTGCATTGTGTGAGTTTGTAATTAAATCTGGGAATGCTTTAAGTGTAAAATCTATGAAAGGATGTTGAGTTTCTAATGGGCAAGGAGTCTATTTGATGTGAAAATAAAGTGAGGAAGAGGGGTGTCTGTGAAGATTCAGAGAATAGTAATGTTATCCTGATTCAAATCCTTACGGCATATGATTTTCTTTTTGTTTTTTTTTTACAGCGTTTTGAATGACGTCAAACATTTAATCTCATTTTTTGTATTCTCAGTAAAATATCGCTTCTAAAGAAACCTTGAAGCGAAAATTAATGAAATGAGTCAATCCTCTAAAACTAAAGTACTTTCTAAATTTTAAATTTTCAATAACATAATTTTCAAGAAATGATTATTCTATGATTTGTATCAAAGACAGTAATTATGATGCCAGTGTGTCTATACTTAATAAACTGTTATCATTTATCATTAAACATCATAATGTTACCAATAGTCTGTAGTATGCGCTATCTTCTCCTGCGGGTCAGAATTATGGTATATGAACCAGATGCAAATTATGCAAATTTTGCACATTAACTAAATTTTATGGCTAATATTATTCTCCGTGATAACCGCGAGCCATAAACGTTTCTATTCCTGTGAATATATTTGTGTGCACTTATGAAATTAAATAGATAACACGCGTAATGTAATAGTATGATTGACCACTTCGATCGAATAGCATTCTAGCAATTTTTACAGATGGTGTATCAAGCTTTTAGGAATATTATTAAGTTTATAGCTCATAATCTATGGGTTAAATATATCAGATGGTTTAACTGAATCAATGATTTAATTGGAAATATCTGAGGTAAATTTCGCGTTACATTTAGTGGAACACAGTGAATTTTAGAAGTTCTGCTGCAAATGTTAGTCTGTTGTTAAACAGGGATTCTCATTTATACACGGCCTGTATGTTGGCACCCAGTTTGTAAATATCAGCTTTGTAATATATTGGGTTGTTAGACAAATTCGATCATTAATTTTATCATTTACATTTTTTAATAAAAAAAAAAATATCAATAAACCAATCTCCTTGGTCGTCCACTACTTTTTGCCAAAATTTCAGGTTGTTGAAGAGGACCGAAACAGGAAATAATTTAAAGGCGTTATACCTTGAAAATATGGTGGGTGGGGTAGAATTTCCCCAACTAAGCTCCTAAAAAGCACTTGGCCAAATTAGTGACGTGGGGAGAAGCGTGTTGAAAATGTACGCCGTGTTACCGACTGGGTTGTTTCAACTGGTTGCGTCGTTTAGCCAATGCGTTTGCTAATTCAAAGCTGTGCATTGACCATGGAATTGATTTGAAGCATTTCGAACTTGATTAGACACTTCCCGTCCCAATAAATACATATTCTCTTACGTGAATGAAGCCCCAGTTTTGCACGAGTTCTTGCTTTGAATAGTCTTCTGGACATCGCCGGCGTTTGTTGGGCTAGCAAAAAATTGTTGGATAAGCCCTGGTTGACTGTTTAAAGTCCTGCATGCTTAAAATTTT
>NC_042999.1:80621737-80646737 GCF_006345805.1 Octopus sinensis | reverse complement strand
ACTGGGGTCGATATAATCGACTTAATCCGTTTGTCTGTCCTTGTTTGTCTTCTCTGTGTGTAGCCCCTCGAGGGTAGTAAAGAAATAAGAAACGTTAGCACACCAGGCGAAATGCTTAGCGGTATTTTGTCTGTCTTTAGGTTTTGAGTTCAAATTCCGCCAGGATCGACTTTGCCTTTCATCCTTTCTGGGTCGATAAATTAAATACCAATTGCGTAGAGGGGAGGTCGATCTAATCGACTGGCACCCTACCCCAAAAGATTTCGGGCCTTGTACCTAGAGTAGGAAAGTATATTTTATATCGTTTTGTTCGTTCCTACTCCTCTTCTTTGTGTGGTGGCGTGCATAAATAAATCCAAACACCATATGTATATAGGTTTATGCGCGCGTTTGTGTATGTGTGTGTGTGCTTAAACGTAGCAATTTATATATATATGTGTGTATACACTTTTATATATGCATGCATTTATATATATAGGAATAAAGAAAAGGTTAAACTTCCTTCCTGGGTCACATAGATCTCGCCGACCTCTTGGGTTTTGTGACATATGTATTATGTATGTGTACGTGTGTGTGCGTGCAAATGCGTGTGTACGTTTGTATGTGTGTGTGTTTGCATGTGTTTGTGTGTGTATTTATGCATACATCCATGTATGTATGTTTGTATGTGCATAAACACCATTACCACCAATATATCCAGGTAAATAATGCCATGCTTCCAGTATTTATTTAAGAATTTACATCGCCGTAAGTAGACACAGACTCACTGTAGATTCTTCCATAGTAGAATCAATAAAAGATCGAAGATATGACACCTCGAGGGAGATAAACCAGCACCAAATCTTGTCTAGTATTCATTTAGAAACGATGAGACTGGAGCAGATTTAAATAGAATGCATTTCTCAAGGACACAATCCACATTTCCTCCATTGAGAAATCAAAGAAAAGAATCCGCATGACTGATTCTTCAATGTGAGCCAATCGGCAGGAAAGCTAGGGATAGACAAAAGACAAGATGGTTTGATAACATCCATAATCTCAGTTGGTCGTTCTTGGAAATGCAGCCGGAGAATTTAATGCCATTTGATTCTGATATCACCCAATTTAGGATGTGTGTGATGACTCTAGCTGAGATGATAGGTAGATCTATGTATGGATGGCTACACACAAACAAACACACGCACACACACATACACACACATACATAAACACTCGCAAACACACAGATACACAGTCAACATTTAGACACATAATATGCTTGTGTGTGTGTGTGTGTGTGCGTGTGTGTGTGTGTGTGTGTGTGTGTGAGTGTGTGCATGCAGATATATTTATCAATTTAGCTATACATACATACATATATACATACATATAGATAGATACATATGGGTATATTCATAGATAGAGAGAGAGAGGAAGAGAACTAAGTATATAAAATGTGAGTGAGGGAAAAAGAAATTGAAGGAGCTTGAAAATTTAAAATGAGTGAAGTGTTAGGATTAATGAATGAAACGGAATTAATGAAGCGAACAAAACAAGAGAAATTAATCTAGTATTTTCTAATATACAGGTTACATAACACTATATCAATATTTATTTTATTATTACTCTGTTATGTACATTTATATATGTGCGTCTGTTCTAAAGGAAATCATTGATTGATTCATCGATAGAACGGAGATAAAACGAAATGGATGAATATTATCATGTTTAATCCAAAATGAATTACAAAATAACAAACAAATTTTAATATTGAAAAAGATACAAAATGAAAAAAAATTATCTTCAAAGATTCATATGAATTATATTATTTTATGAAATATTTTACATTTATTGGCAAAACATGTTTTACTAGCAAATCTGTATATGATAGGCCATATAGCCTATTTTTTGGCATCATTTGTGAGTCGATATCTGAACTCCCTCCCTTATATATAATAATAATAATAACAATAATAATAATAATAATGATAATAATAATAATAATAATAATAATAATAATAATAATAATAATAATAATGGTTACCTTTTCATCCACAAAATGTATTTTAAATAATTATATACAACGTATTATAATGATCTACACTTCAATCAGTTCAGTTCGATGATGATCAAATGCACCGGGCCCTGATGAAGCTGCACCGACAATATTGAAAATTTGCATTTGCAACTGTGGGTAGTTGCTGCAGCAGAAACATGTGTAGGTCATTATAATATGCTGTATACAACTATAGGAAAAGTATTAGACTCCATATTCTTTAGACGGTGAGCTGGCAGAATTGTTAGCGCACTGGGCATTATGTTTAGCGGTATTTCGTGTCTTGCTACCGGGGTCCACATTGTCTTTCATCCTTTCGGGGTCTATAAATTAAGTACCAGTGAAACCCTGGGCTCCATGAAATCGACTAGCCCCCCGCCCCCACACCTCAAAAAAAATTTCAGGCTTTCTGCCTTTAGTAGAAAGAATGATTAATATTAATATTTATTTCAAACAATGTTTACCGTCCAGCGGAAGCGACTAACAACTAATTTTAATCATAGACTTTAGATTCTGATCGTTGAGGTTAGCCGTTAACTGCGACTTAACTGAGAAGTAATACGGTATCCATCCGGATAATACATCCCTGCGAACTCAACCATCTGCATTTGTATATATATATATATATATATATCAAACTAAAATCATTGAACAAGCAAATACAAAGTCAACCGCATGTCATTTCATAATTCGAACATTTAATTATAGAATAAACATATAACCCGCAAGATGGAACAAATTTCATATATACAGCACATAATAATAATAATAATATGGTATGGTGCGAGAAAAATTCTTATCATTAAAACTTAGAATTAATATTCTAGCGATTCAAAGAGAATACATTTATAAAAGGACTTAGAAAGTAAAATATAATATAAGTAATATATAAAAATATATAGGTATATAAAAATATAGGCATATAAAAATATATAAAACATATATAAATATATATACATATAGGAGCATATAAAAATATAATATATATATATATATATCGTGTAAATAAAGTAAATAAGGTTCATCGTTTAGAAATCTTAATCAGGTAAAATAAGCCTTATATATAAGAAGGAAATCATTTTTTACTTATCCCTATGGCCATTTCAGGGGTGTATTATGTTTAAAGCACTAGGGTGCTTCAGAAATTGAAGTCTCAGAAAATAGACTACAGGAAACGATATCTTTCTAGATGAATTTTTTGATGGCACGGAAGCAAGGTATGTTAGCTTCCTTTACGTGTCTTTAGGGAATATTGCTGTATGAAGGAACCTTTTCGGAAATTAAGGGACATTACATAATATACATATAAAAGGTGTGAGGTTAATCGCTGTGTTAGTAAGGTAAATGTAAGATATATAGTCATTTGTGAAGAAATGATTTTATAATTATAATAGTTCTCTTGGAAATAGATAAGAATAAAGTGAAATATTAAGCTGTAAGAAAGCAGGATGAATTGTGCAGGCAAAAGTACGGGTTCGATATCAAAGATAACTGTCATAAAGGGAAACTTAATAAGTAAATAGATGGAGACAAAAATGTAGACAGAGTTTCATTATTTCAGCGAAGAGGTTAATAACATTCAGATTACCAAAATTATATAATTATAATTTGGATAAGAGTGAGAAGCTGTTATCAGGATTGTAACATATAATAATTATTGAAATTAACTAACACGGTTTATAGTAAGGGTTATGCGTAGTGTATCTCATCTTAAAGTGAGGAGAAACATTTATGTCAAACAATATATATATATATATATATATATATATATATATATATATATATATATATATA
This sequence comes from Octopus sinensis, assembly GCF_006345805.1. Lineage (NCBI taxonomy): Eukaryota > Metazoa > Mollusca > Cephalopoda > Octopoda > Octopodidae > Octopus > Octopus sinensis. Next base: position 80,642,908 of record NC_042999.1, on the reverse strand, counting down.
TATCATTAATATTAAATTGCTATGAATTTAAATTATATCAATAAAGTGAGGTGGAAGGGGAACTATGCTATAATTATGCTATAATTATCTAGTGTAATGGAACTTATAATAAAATAATATATACTAAATGGTACTGCTATAGACTACACATTAAAGTTTCAACTTGAATTTTGCTTTAAGGAAACTTGCTTCTTTTAGAGTTATTTCGTTTGATTATGCTCGATAATATTCTTCTAAGAATGATTTACAACTCCAAGCATACTCGGTGTGTTGACTTTTTCTGTATAGTACAGCAACGTATAGCTACTGTATAATATAACAAAGTGTAGTTTAGATGCTCACATACCAGTTCCTTTTGTGTGTTTGCGTGTGTGTATGTGTGTGTGTGATAAATACGTGTCAATGATATAGCGTTCTGACCCGTGTGTATACCTCAAACCCTCATCTCATTCCTTTCCTAGAGACGTGAAGAACACTAAAGATGTCCTTAAGAGCTTCGAAGTCTTCAAACCACCGGCGTATAAACAGGAAAGATGCTCATTTCTCACATCAGTCAATTGTATTAGTGACTGCTGACTCCGTATGCAAACAGATTGCAGTGTTCTAATCAGAATCAAATCTTTTTGAACCCACTAGCCACCATATATATGGAAAGATGAATGTTTTCAACGCTTAACTGATGCTAGCACAGTTTCTTATCCTGTAATTATGTGGGTTACTTCTTCATGCAGACTGACTTTTGTAGCAAGGTTTACAACGAATATAGGTACTTCAACCACATGAAGTATTTGCTGTCAACTCATTTAGTGATATATTTGATTGAAAATCAAGCAAAGTCTTTCAGTAATTATTTTCTCACACATACATGCATACACACACATACATACATAAATGCATACATACATGCAACATCAAACATTTTAATGCATTAAAAACGGTTTTCTAATTTGAACCTTGCAATTCGGTATAATAATGCGATATATTCGATATACGAAATTCGATATATATAAATTCTAATTTGTGTCAAATACTGTACCACTTGAAAACTAGGAAGTGCTTACATCATTTGTTCCCTTCGAGTTTAACCTTAATGACACGCATTTAACTTCTTGAAGCTTGTGTGTCTCCAATATCATTTGTGTATATCTTTACATATCAAAGAATGCATTACACTGCTATTTTTTACAGTGACAATTTCAAATAGAATCGTTCGTTTGCCACTGATTAATTCATCCCATGATATTCTCAGCAATTCTTTACTTCATAACTTCTTTTCACTACAAGCGTCGAAATGCTTAGTAATTATTACTTCATCTACAACTAGAACATACAAAATCATATCATTTCTTTAATAAAACAGAACCTGTGTTCATGAGAAACATAGAATTCCGGATCGTAGGCAATGATGAATTTTACTATGTTTAGTAGCATCGACAATACCTAGTGGCTCTGACATTAAAATTAGTATAACCCAACGCCTTTGTAGGTGTCATTTTAGCTATATGTTTCAGTAAATTATGAGACTGAGTGTAGCGTAAAAGCAAAACTAACGCATGACCTCTTCCTTTTATCCGCTAATGATCATCAAAATATAGAGTTGCAACTACTTAGCATATTTTCTCTCACCAGCAAATCGGATGAGAAATAAGGAAACAATGTATATCCTATTCTTAGCAACTTACGTTTAAATTACAATTGTTTATGTTTTGGCATCACCAATAAAGAAAATTGCATACGGACCTTTTGTCTGTTGCCTCATTAAAAACTGGACTCAACTTTCAACTTCTTTGTAAACGTAACCAAGCTGAACTGGACAGTTGTACGTGTGTACGGTTGGCGATTTTTTTTACTCTGTCTTCCCTTCTCTGGATCTTTCCTTTTCCTGTGTTTCCGACGAAGAGCTCCGCTCGAAAGGTTAAACCCTCCTTCTTTCCTTCTTTCCTGAGCGTCCAATAATACTATATTTGTTCCACGTCCTCGCGTTGTTGTGTTTTTTTTTGTACTTTCATGCTTGGATTAACTATATAACGGGAAGCTTTATGAAAATAGACAAAAGACGAAGGCAGGTGGAAGTGTGTATGTATTTGTGTGTCTCTGTTTGTCCCCCACAATCACATGATAACTGATGTTGGTGCGGTTACGCTCCCTGACTTAGCACTTGGACAAACGATACCGATTGGATAAGTATTAAGCTTGCAAGGAACAACTCTTGGATTTAATTTATTCGACTAATGGCGGTGCTCCAGCATGGTTTCAGGTAAATTCATGAAAGAAGTAAAAGAGTATTCATAAATACATACACATGCACCCACCCATATACATATATATATATATATATAGATAGATAGATAGATAGATAGATAGATAGATAGATAGATAGATAGATAGATAGATAGATAGATAGATAGATATATAATATATATATATAGGCGCAGGAGTGACTGTGTGGTAAGTAGCTTGCTAACCAACCACATGGTTCCGGGTTCAGTCCCACTGCGTGGCATCTTGGGCAAGTGTCTTCTGCTATAGCCCCGGGCTGACCAATGCCTTGTGAGTGGATTTGGTAGACGGAAATTGAAAGAAGCCTGTCGTATATATGTATGTATATATATATATAAGTGTGTGTATATGTTTGTGTGTCTGTGTTTGTCCCCCTAGCATTGCTTGACAACCGATGCTGGTGTGTTTACGTCCCCGTCACTTAGCGGTTCGGCAAAACAGACCGATAGAATAAGTACTGGGCTTACAAAGAATAAGTCCCGGGGTCGATTTGCTCGACTAAAGGCGGTGCTCCAGCATGGCCGCAGTCAAATTACTGAAACAAGTAAAAGAGTAAAAAGAGTATATGTACATATACATAAATGTGTGCGCGCGTACGTGTGTATGTCGTCCCTTCTCTTTTTTCCCTTTTCTCTCTCTACATTTTTCTTTCTTATATTTCTCCCTTTACTCCTTCCCTTATTCTGGCTCCTAGAACGAGTTGCTTAATGCATCACCATAAATATAAACACTGTAAGAGTTTCTGCTGCACATTCTCTCAGCCGTAACTTAGTTGGTAACATTACTTTGCACTATTTTCTATTTTGTGAGAATTTCTAAGTATTCTATCTTTATTCACCCGAGGAAAACTGGGTGTTTTGCATCATATAACGTTTATGTTCCTCAATAAAGGAAACTTCTGAAACAGCACTAGTGAACTTCAATCTATTTGAGTTATTGCTTTTTCTTCACCTATTTCAGAACCATCTATATTTTCGGATCTGGAGGTTTTAGTCAATCGGGGAATACATACAGTGAGTGCACACTGGTGTGACTTTTCCAACAAGCCATCATTCGAAATATAGGAACGAAAAACTTCCTTACTGCATACCATTCCGTTACATTTCTTCTTCACTGCTAACATTCACTGTACTTCATAATGTAAATTTAGAAATGAAGAAACGAAGAAGAAATAAGTTGGTCTCTTATGGGCAATGATAAGTCAAGTACATAAGAACGGAACAAATTACTTTCGTTTCTTACACCATAACAAGCATATCGTCGCCAGGTCAATCGTAACGTAACATATAGATGGAAAGTTACCATTTTTTTCCTTTATACTCATTAAAGAAGATCCTTTCAAATATGACAAAAGAGGGTGGACATTACATAAAATATATGGAATTAATTTATTACTTTTCAGCTCGAAGATTTTACCCTGGACCGAACGACCGAACACATTAAACTGCTTTTGAGATTGTAATTCCTCTTTATTACACTTAAATTCACATATATAAAACTCTATGACCGAACATTTTATTGTTTTATTAAACAACATGGTATATGAAAACTCTACACTCACAGAGATACGCCGGCGCGCACGAACATACACACATACACACATACACACGCACAGACCCATAAGTAGGCACATGCACATGTTCGAAACAATGAGTACGAATATATTATATTGTATAAGCTTAAGCTTACACAATGAGGATGAAAGAAAAGAAGTTAACATTTGAATTAAACTATTATATATTTACGAGGAAATACAGACCTTTCGAATGGAAGGAAAAAGCATTCACTCAAACATTATTCTTGATAAATTCATTCTTTTAAAAGCATCAACGTACTCACTCGTACAAGTTCAAATACACACACACACACACACACACACACACACACACACACACACACACCACACACACACACACATTCACTAACACGCACCCTCAAACATTGAGAGATGTGCATCATAACATTGAAATATATGCGTCTGTGCGCCTGCGAGGTGTGCGTGTGTGTTTGTGCATGCGTGTGTGCGTTTGTTTGCGTATGTGTTTGTGTGTATGTGTGTAGATATATATATATATATGTGTAATTCTTGTGTGCGCATGCGTGTATTTTTGTTTTGTGTGCACCTCTGTATGACGTGGTTACATCTGATATAGTCATCTTGTTCAGTCACCTATTATAATGATGTGTATGTAGCCATTTGCTTGTGTGTATCTGTGAATGTACACGCATGTGCATGTGTATATTGGTTAAATATGTTGAAGTTACATCAGTTACAATCACTCTCTTTGCCGAGTTCCAATCACTTATTTATTTTTTTAGACGAAATATATAATAGAAACATAGGTTAGCTTCTCACTCTGAAATAATTCAATATTGTTTGATGAAGCTTAAGATAGTTTCTTCATTATTCTATAATCTATTTGGATTTTAGTATACATTTCCTCTTCATTTTATCTTTTGTTAAGTTAATCCAAAAAAGATGCGAACAATTTTTACAAAAACCGTTGAAAGAAAATGATACTAAAACAAGTTATTCAAAATTGTCAATATTTAAAGATATTTTCTCGCTTCTTTGAAAAGAAAATTAGAAATCTGAATACTAAATTAAGTTTTGAAACAGCAACAATTCAATATGGCAGGTGATACTAAAGTTCTGTGTTTTTTTTAATGCTATTTTATTTTCAATAATTTTCCCAGAAAAGAATGTAATTGTTTCGTTTTTTTATCGATATTCTACTAAATGATGTGACATTATATAGAGATTAACCTTTTAACTACCAACTTTACATGTAAATATTCTATATTGAAGCATAGTCACAAACATACAAACACACACGCACACACACACATGCATATATAAGCATTACAACAGCAAAAAAGTTCTTTTAAACTCCTGCTTTGTTTTGTACAGATAGAAAAGATGAAAATACTTTCTTCATAGATTAACGTCATAAGTAAATGATGCTCAAATTGCTGAAACAGAAGTTCACTGAACTTAATATATTTCAATATTTCATTGCAATCTCTACTCTGAGATAGAGCACCAACATAGGTAACACTTACCGAGACTTTTACTCCTACTGGATTTTTAAAGCGGGTTTTACTACCCACATCTAACACTCTGTGGATAGACAATGGTGTATATGGCGAGCTGTACTATTGTCATGTATATTAATGCATTCCGAGGTGAGCAAAATATGACATAAACATTATATGCAAAAAATTAGATGGAAATTTCAATATTACCTACTCAAGCAGTTTTGAGCTTAAATGATATAAATCCTACTATTCTTAAATTATCTTTGGCCTCAAAAATATAAGCATTATATTTTTGATATTCCACTTTTCTAGATCAAAAAAGAATTGATCAATTGATCTTTAAACCCATTGACTTTTAAATGATTTAACGTAGAACAAAATTCTCTTTGAAGTTCTTCCATATTCAAAATTCAAATAAGAAATAAGTGAAAAGGCAACATAATTTACTTTTAGATGCCACTACATTGAGCTGTAAATTCCTGGCCTTGTAATACCACCACAAAATTAGGTGTACTGAATTTTTGCCAGTTGAATACTGTTTTCATGAAGCGGAAATTTGTCCGTTATAAGAAACCAACCAGCGTTCACGTGGAGTAATTGGCCGATGCATTATCAAGGCGTTCAACAGCAGCTAATATTGTGCGAATGTCAATATTGCTATGCAGAAGCATTTTCAACGGTGGATTTACCTAAGAAAAATTAAAAGATGAATATTAAAAAAAATGTGTTTTGACAAAAATATGAACTTTCATAAACTGAGCATCTATTTCACTGTTGACGATAGCGTATTGATGCAAATATGCATTGATTGACTATATTATTCTGCCTCATTGGCGCAAATTATTTTAAATCGACTTATAAATCGACTCGGCTCTATGTCTATGTTTATACATACATACATGTATGTATGTGTGTGTGTATAGAGAAGATCCTTCTTTAATTCAGTCTAACTTGACAAAAACTTATTTTGGGAAAATATAGTTGAAATATGTTGAAATATGAATTAATTCTATCCCTCACGCACACAAAAATAATTTGATACCCTTCTTAAATAGTACACTTAATACTAAATTTAATAACAAATATATCGCCATGGCTTTCATACACTTCGAAGAACATGAAAATGCAGTTTGGAACGAATGTACTCAACGCCCGTTTGGGAGTTTCACTCATTATTTATTCACGCCTTCAAATTTCACAAATTCATAATTTCGACGTCCATGCCAAATCGATATTTTTATTATACTGAAATATTCATAAATATTATATCCATACTTCTCAATGTATTTCTAAGTCACTTAACACATTTAACAAATTTCCATTTTCTCCTAAAGATAAAAACCATATGTTAGATTTGTTATGTAATGAAACAGTTTGCTATAAAGTTTACTCTATAACCCGAAGCTGATTAGCTGTTAGCTATGTTTGTCAAGAATGCATCTAATCGAGTTGGAAGGCGTTTCGGGTAGTGCAATATAGAATAAAGTATATTTTAGGTGATCGCTGCTGATAACCGACCTCTGTTGTAATTTGGATTTTTCTTTATTCCTTTTGCTTTGCATTTCTTTCCAAAGTCACAAAAGGAATCGCCTGCCTAATGAATCAATAAAATTTACAAAATAAAATTATGCGAACAACCAGTATTTCGTATTTTGACTCCTGATTAAGATATGTATTTGTGGTTTTAATATTCTAATTGTTGTGTATCTCTAATCAAAACAGTTAATTTTTAATAGCCGGATGCATCTAACTGTCATTGAGCTCCAGGTTATGTATGATTCATTGATCTGGGCAACCGCATTGCAGTGGAATTCATAAAAAATTCGTTGATCAGGAAAGACACGTTATTCTTCTGTCATGAGAAAACTTACAGGGAAATATCAAAAGCGAGATCTCTTTCGGTGAAACGGAGGATACATGAGATTTACACACCAGCCTCATCTTTCTAGTGATTCACAAAATAATTACCTTGCTTTGTTTATAATTATTATCTCCGCAACATATATGAATCTTACCTAAACTCTTACAGACTTAATTTTATCTGTCTCAAGTGTGATGCAAAAAGTATTTCTAAGAAATGTGCGATTTGCAATTATTTTTATTTAGTTATGAGTGCGTATCCATAGTCTCTATGTACATAATTTTTGCAGAGAAGAAAAGCATTTACAAGTATTTAACGAGGTAGGCTTTTAAAGCTTTCGAATTTGTCATCGCAATTGTAGGTTATTATCATCCACAAACTGAAAACTTTGGGAATTTTTACATCGATATATAAAGATGAAGTATATAATTGATATGAAATGTATTTCCCCTCCATAAAGTGAGAGGTAGAATCCAGTATTACAGTATAAGAAGCAAGAATGTTTACCACAAAACATTTCGTTTCATGCTTCAACCATTTTGCAGGGGCATCGTGTTTTTTTTTCTGTGTGTGTGTATTTGTGTGAGCGCACGCTCGTACGTGCGTAGGTGTGTTTAGGCGTGGCTCTGCTATGAAAGACTTTTAATCCATAAATGGTCCTATTTTATCTGAGGTGATCTAAGGTACCCCCCCCTCGTTTTGCAAGTTACTGAAGGAAGACGCTTTACTGTTCAACTCCACCTCCAATCAGATATATTAACGATGCTTCAGCAATCTCAACCTCTTCAGACATATCACTCAAAATGTATTTTTAAATTTTAAAGCAAATATGTGTGATGTGTGTAATATTTGACTATTAATGCTAGCGGGCAGAGTTACCACGCAGATATTCCTTCGCTTGACTGCTATTTCTAGGAGGTAGTTCACAGCCTCAGAGTATACCTCGAGCGAATAGCTTTAATATAATACTGCTATTTCTACGATGACTTTCCTTTTGTCTAATAGTTCCACATTATTGATAGTTGTGTGAATATCTTGATACTCCTCCCCCTTCCTGCAGACTATTGGTGTATCGTTTCTCTCCCATTCTTCATCATAATAAGTCATTCGCTCTACTTCTCTTGTAGCGTATTTGGAAGGCTTTTACATGTACTTTAGAATGTTTCATTTTTAATATTAATTATAAATTATCTCTCCAGAAAAAAATAAGAAAGACATCGTTAGAAGTGACCACGTGTTGGAAAGGAATGGTAGGTGTGTGACGAAGTGTAAAGAATGAGAGAAATGCTACACTAACACCTTTGGAGTATTGATTTCTTGCATATATTTTCAGATGTTAGGTGAGTGGATGTTGGAATGTGTAAATTTCACACCTTTGCAAAATACGGGAAACCGAGCCAGCAGCAGGAACTGCTAGAAATGACAACCATATTCTCTCAAATACCCCGACCCTGTTGTTCTAAATGTGGTTCTAGATATATAAAGATAATTGATCTAATTAAAGTACTTTTCTTGAAAGTTCTATTCCGTCAGAGTTGATCCGTGGTTAAACAGCAACAGCGGACTATAGATGGGAGGCGAAATGATTGCATGTTAAACTGAGGCGCAATACGGAAGGTTTTTGTAAGTGACATTTTAAACCTTGCCGAATGGTAAGGGTTACTGCCTGAATAGAGATGGAACTGTCACAGCAAATCAATGTACAGTGGTGGAAATAATAAAGTATGATAACATGGATTTTTCGTAATGAATAAAATATTTAGAATTTATAATATTCCTACGCGCAGGAACCGAAACGAGCAGTATATTTTACTGAGCGAATGAGGGTTCCTCTGAAAAGACACTCGATCTGCTAAAATTAGTAAACACATCCCATTCGTCTCACACCCTATCGCGTACCGAGCCATCTAAAAAAGAAACATTTGAATAATTTAGTTCTTGATTTTCAGCATGAGGAAACGGACGTGATGATCGCAGTTGGAATGTCTTTTAACCATGTTGACATATTTTTAATAACACATATTCTGCTATCATAAATTTACATAGACTTACAGAGTAGGTAAATCTGTGTCTCCGGTATATATGCATTTCAAATGGATTTAAATGCATATTGATTTAAGAATATTACGGTTAGCATAAGAATACTAGTAATGCTTATCTTATACATATAAGGTGCCCTACTGCGTATCAAATCGTATTAGCTGAGTCGGAAACTTGCTAGAATGTCATCAGTCTCTGCTTGCATAGCCTTCACTATATGTGGAATGAAACTGAAATTTTTGCTGCAATGAAAATTGCTCAGGAAGCTAAAAAAACACATGTTTTACAGCATCTACCAAATACTGTTGACATACCGTAAGCAATTAATACAAAATATCATAAATATATCAATGAATACCTCGGAATATGTATACATTTAAAATACATTTAAGCTTATCGTAAATTAGTTAAGTATTATTGCACAAACTTATCCAGGTATGGTCTAAATAATTATATCTCGATTGAAAATCTGAAAAAGAATATAACAGTTGTATAATAGTAGTCACTATAACGTAGCAAGTGATCGATTATTTTTCACAATATATTTCATTAATGTATTTGTGTGTCACTAAATGTTTCCGCGTTTCTCAGATAGAGAATTGCTCATAATACAGTTTATTGAATTATTAATGGAGCCTCACATTTCTTTATTCGAACAGATAGCAGTTATCGCTACCAAATTGTAACTTATGTATACAGATATACAAAAATATATAGATACACAAATATATAAAAAGAACATATACTCCGATTTAAAACGACATCTATATATAAACAATTGAATGAAAAAAATGACCTAGTCGAGGCCAGAATCGAACCCACAAATCAACGCTTACACAGCTCTTTGGGTATCCAAATGGGTCAAACTCTCGCCCAACAACTTCAGCCAAATTTAATGAATATATGCTTTAAGTGACCAATACTACATATAATATTTGTTAACAAACCCTTTATGCGCTATGTGGGTTCGATTCTGACCTGGGTTGGCTTATCATTTTTCAGTCAATTGTTTATATATAGATGTTTTAAATCGGAGTGTATATTATTATTATTATTATTATTATTATAGTTATTGTTGTACTAATAGACTTTCATAGTCGCTTTATGTCCGTAACTTAACAAAGCCGTCTGGTTTGTTTGCAAATATTATATATATACATGTGTGTGTGTATACAGCTGAGCCACCATCTCGTTTCAATCACAGAGAAAATGGCAGCGTATTTCTCGTGTGCATATAAACTTATCATTACTATAATGAAGAATCAGGATGATTTACAACTACAACACATCCGGCAACCTTTTGCTTCTGTCTCTAAAATCTACAAGAGCTATATCGATCCTACTTTTCATGCTGACAGAATTACTTTGGTCTTAATTGATATATTTATTCACAGTAATATATCCCTTCATTATGGATAGCAAATACTCATCTAATTGTCAAACTATTTTTCTTCTAGGGCTTCAAATTCTTCGGACACCCAAGCAAAGAAGCACGTAGTATCACTATCATACTTCGGAATAACTCTTTTCTTTCTAAATAATATTGCGAAGATATAAAAAGATAATAGTCAGATGGAGTAATGTCAGGAAAGGAGACAGGATGCAACAAAGTGTCTACATTTAATAGCATAATATTTTTCTAATGAACGTGGTCATTCTGTGGTCTTGAATTAGTGAGTAAGAGCAACACCTATTTATAAATTACCAAAGACAGGCACTTTTTCCGGAATGCTTCGTATGGACAGTTTCGTTTTGTTTTACCTTGTCATGATAGACAACGGCCTTCCTGTTTCACCAATCATGGAACAATATGTTTTCGGATTATCCTTGGTTTTCGAATGGTTTCTCGTTTTGCATCGGGTGATCCCTGTTGTCATTTTGGTTGAACATGATTTTGGAGAATCTACTGGCCTTCACTTGTGATGATTCTAAAGAGGAAAAGCTGGTGGCAAGTTTATTTTTCAATAAGGAGCAGAGGGCAACACTTATTGAACTGAGAAGTTGATACGAGACCAATTTTAGACATTTTCCCTAGTTCGCGGGATTGTTTTATGATGGAATCATGACTTTAATTCAATTGATTTGCAAATTCCGTGATTTGATTTGGATTTTCTTAAATTATGGTTTTCAGAAGCTCGACACTGATAGAACTTGGTCATCTGGATTGTGAATAATCTGCTACAAAAACTTCTCCAGTGAAACTGACCGGTCGTTTTCTTTACTGTAGAGCGCATTTTAAAATCAGACAGCATTCAATGTCGGATATGTGTCTCATCTAAGCTAATTTTAAGAGAGTGAAATCGATATGTTTCGGCTTTGGATTTAGTTTGCAAGAGTTCGTGTGTTGAAGCATATTCTGTTGTGTCTGGAGAGAGTAATTTTCTTTTTGTACCTTATAATTTAACACACACGCCGGTAAAATTTCCACTTATTTCTCATTTTTATTTTCCTAAAATTTTCGTTGCGTCTTGTAACCTTTTCAATAGTCTTGAGAGTCAAAGCTATTGAAAAGGTTGCAAGACGCAACGAAAATTTTAGGAAAATAAAAATAAGAAACAAGTGGAAATTTTACCGGCGAGTGTGTTAACTTATAAGGCACAAAAAGAAAATGCCTCTCCTCAGACTCAACAAAATCGATATCGATTAACCACAAACTATAAAGCAATCTGCATGAAAGAAAGGAAACGTTAGAATGTAAAACTTAATACATATTTTACCTAAGTATCGAAACGCACACTCACCTGTTTATAAAGATATATATCTTGTGTGTATAGATCGATGTACGATTACTACTTATAAGTAAGAGCCTCCACGTATGTAATCATTACCCAGTCGGCTTTCAGAATAGTGGTTAATCGACCCCTGCCTTTTGTAGTGTTACTAGTTATGAGATACACAGTATAAGTGGTGGAAAATAAAATGAGCACCAGTATAAATATTTATTTGCCACGTACGTTTCATATTTCAGTGAATTGGAAGTCAACCTTGGCAGTTCCAAGTACATTTGGATGCCTAAGTGCAATGTTTCCTCAGTAGCATTCCGTTAGAGATCAGATGTGTTTCCCTGATGTTACATTGCACTGAGTGTGTGCGCGCTTGTGTGTGTTTGTGTGTGTGTACGTGTGTTTGTGTGTGTGCGTGCGTGTATGTGTGTGTGAGTGTATGCTGCAGAAATAATATGCAGGACGTCATGTCTTCCTGGATTTCTTTTCTAGTTGAATTTTTCTGTACAAACTCAGTCGATCACCGATAGATCTTAACGTTTGCTAAGATGCTTAGCTAGTCTAAGGCATCTGAGAGAAATACAAATCTTGTGTAGCACATTATGTTCAATTTAATCCAATTTCTATGCGAAGTAGTGCTTTAATATTCTAAGGAACGAAACCTCTTAGTAAGCGTTTTATTTCCTTTTATTCCCCTTTAGATGTATTGCGTGTGTCATCAGCAACAATGTCGGAAAGTCTAGCAAAATGTTCATATGTGATATTTAAAATTAGTACATATCCACGCATGGGCAATTATGCAAGCACATATATATTCAAAATTAACAACTGCAAGTTTTGGTATACACTAACGATTACAGCAGAAAAGTCATTCAAAATAAACGATTCTAAAGTAAAATTGCAAAATATCAATATGATCAAGTTCTATGTGATCTAAATAATAATTAGTATCTTGACAACCATCTATATTACATAACATAGTAGTGCCATAATACTTCTGATTAATGTAAGAAGCGTAGTGTTGTAATCTGCTCTCGGAATTCAACATTTAGTTGGATAATGTGAGATAACGAAGTGTACCATATTGCTGCAATAAAAAATTCGTGTATATTTGCTGAAGCTGTGAAAATGCACAGAAAATATACTTAAGTAACCACCGCTCATGAAACATAATTGTTTTCCCTAGCCATTTATGACTGGTATGTAGTACCGTAACTGTACACATGGTTACCGCTTCATGACACTCTTCAGGATCGTTTCGAATCTTTTAATAGATTCAGTAATCTCCCTAGCTCTGGGATATACTAAATTTTGGTTTTCTATTAAAAGTCTTATTAAGTCAAAATGCTGGAAATTCGTCCACTTTTGTGAGATAGATGCGAGTTAAAGAAAAACAGAAATCGCTTCACAACGAGTCGTTTCCGATTGGATCTTTATAATAACGTTGCAAAAAGAGACGTGAATATGATTTAACACCCCAGCATCAACTTCAGGCATCTAGGTTTGCAGACAAATCTTTCGATAATTTGATTAATTTTGGCTGGCCCGCTCTGATAGTGAGAAAACTCGAGCTATAAAGACAGCATACAGATTGATGCACCAGTTGTTGCCGAACATAGATCACTGTGAGTATACCGATAATCAAATATATTATAGCTGCTATCATCGCATAGTGTTAAGTAAGAGTGTAATTATTAAATTATATAATGTAGATATATTTAGAAATATTGGATGTTACTTCACAGATGTATGTAGCAAACACGCAGAAATTCTATCTCTACCGCTTCTATGAAAACTATAAGCTAATTTGTCCTCGTCTATCAAGCGAAAACCACCTGTTTCAAGAGACATCCATAGACTGGTTTGTTGTCTGTTCGTCAGATTTTCTGGTATTTATTTCTCAACCTGAATACATGCAATCCTTTCCTGAGAAGACAGTCACATTCGTGACTTCACTTCTCGAATATATTTTTCTCACGGATGCCGATTCTAACATGTACTACTGTATAACAATTGTATAAATCTATTGCACTTATGGACTTTTTGAGAAAACTATGGACACTCTCAACCTATCTTTACTATCTTTTAATATAATCAGGGCAAACGTAAGTTTCACAAATTACTATTTTGATAAATTCCCTGTAAAATAATATCAAACTATGAAGATGGTCTGAATATTAAATTGGCTTTTTTTTTAAAACTTACTGACCCATCAAAACATTATTTATACCCTCTTCAGCATAGTCATATGCTTTAAATTCTACAATTTAATAATTAATGATCATATATTGCAGAGATTGTTCAGATCTTTTTGTACTTTTGGTTCCTACTCTCACACACTTTTCATATATGCTGAAATTCTTATCAGTCTCAATGCATTTAAACTCTGACGAAGTTAAGGTGAAATTGAAAAAATTGCCGAAATTTTTTGTTTCCCCCTTTTCTGTCAGGAGTGTAGCGTGATTTACTTTTAGCATTTGTAACAATTTCTCATTAAGTATGTTATATATATATATATATGAAATGTATGTATGTATATATATTAATATAAATACACACATATATATACATACATATATACATACATACAAGCATATATATATATGTATGTATATATATATGTATATATATATGCATATATATGTATGTAGATATATGCATACATATTAAATGTAGGAAACTTCTCTACGAAAAAATATCTTTATCTCTTTTTCACTCTCCCTTACTCTCTCTCTCTCTCTCTTTCTGAACACACTCACACAACACACACACACACACCACACACACACACACACACACACACACACACACATATATATATATATATATATATATATATATATTACATGCACACACACACACACATATAAAATAGTCCTTCATAATGATTCGACTCTGAATAATTCTTAGGATTTGCATTTGAAAAATTAACGTAAGAACTGCCCACATAGTTATAATACAGTTTTGAAATTTCTACTTATGAAAATCTTCTCAGATGCCCTGCTTTTGATCATTGCATTTCTAACCGTTGGAATCTAGAATCTAAGAAGCCGTCTCATTTCCGTCTCATCAAAGGAAATAATCACCGCTTTCCCTTGATACGAAGATTTCTGATATAACGTGTGGCGAATAAAGAAATCAAAACAAATGTAGTTTTATTCTCTCTTGAATTACTCAGATGATTATCTAAGACATTTATAAGGGGCGTGCAATAGACGTATGGGTCAGGATAAAGAATTGGATTCTCTTAGACTATGAATAAATGCTGTGGTGTTCGTGACTTGCTACTTGCATTCTATTGTAAATTTAAACACGTTTCTTAAATCAAGTTGGACACTCTCTATGTGATAATGATAGATTTATTAATGAATGTGCGAACAGGATCACAATAACAAATCAAGGAGAAAGATTTAATTATTTCTAACGTCGACAGATATATCAAACATTTTCCTTTTTGTATCTGAAGTAATGAGATACAACTTGGTAGACAAGAATACAAACGTTCAACTTTAATAAATTCACTGCAGTATATTCATTGCCATAGCATCGTCTTTTAATTAATTTAACAATGTTAACAAGTATTGATTATTTGTCGATGAGTTACAGTTGTTCAATGAATAATTACGGTTTTATCATTTGCAAATGGAATAAAATGTACGTTCCTTACATGCCATATTGATTTTAATATAGGTAACTAAGCTTTAAATCTAATTTACCTTCATTAGTAATTAATGGTAGCATGCTGCATTTTTTTTACTGATGCACAGCATTGAAAGGAAATAAAATATGTGTTCCGTTGCTGTGAAAATTATTTTAATGCGTTCTAGCAAAATGTTTAAATTGTGTTTTGTATTAGACACATAATCACACAATAGGCCAATGATGCACAGAGTATTTACTCTATTGCCAATAATTACTGTCTTTCAACACGAACACATTTGCACACAAAACATACCTGGTAATGTCCATGTATTCTAACATTCAAACACATAAACACTCAACACTCACGCATATTTTATTTTCTCTCTCACTGAAGACTCCAGAGTCAAGCGCTGCTTCAAAATAAACACTATATTGATCATATTGAAATCATTACTCTTTCGACAGTTATTTCTTTTATATATATTGTAAATGGAAGACTTAAGCTAGTGCATTTAAACTGTCTCATTTAAAATATGGCATATAAATATATATATATTTAATCACCCAAATCCACACGCATGCAAAAGCACATCAGTTTACATGTTTCTCTCTCAAAATTCTGAAATGTATCCAAGATTCCAAGCTCGCCAAACACAATAAAAAGCTATCGGACAGCTTTCAGCTATATTGTTGTCATCAATCTGTTTGCAAATACTCGACTGAAGTAGAATATGTCCTTTTCAAATCCTCGTTAATTGATACTTCTGGAAAATAACACGGCTCACTTCCTATACGGTAAGAAATATTTCGAAGTACAGGATCACACGATAAAATCTCGAAAGGCAGAACCACTGGACGAAATCGATCACAGTGATATTGCATTTGTTCTGAATCAAGAAAGAGAGAGGCCTCATGTTTAGATTTGAGCCTGTGTGCACAGCCAGGATATACGCATCTTTTATTTTTTATCTTTTACTTGTTTCAATCATTAGATTGTGGCCATGCTGGTACGCTGACTTGAAATTTTAGTCGAATGAGTCGACTCTATTGCTTATTTTTCAAGCCTGGTACTTAAGCTATCCGTTTCTGCTGTCGAACCACTAAGTTACGAGACTGTAAAAACACCATCAGCGGTTGCCACGTGTTGATATAGGGACTAACACATACGCATACAGCCAAGCAAACACACACATATATTCAAATATACATATACATGATTGGCTTCTTTCAGTTTCCGCTTGCGAAATACCTTCACAAAGCTTTGGTCGGCCCAGGGCTATAGTAAAAAACTCTTGTCCAAGGTACCATACAGTGGGACCAAGCCCCGAGTCATGTGGCTTCCTAACACGCAGCCACTGAAGAATTTTGAAATATACAGTTGAATATTTAGCTAAAGCATAATCACAAGTATACTAACGCATTCTCTTTGTAAATTACTACCTATCCATGCTTGTAAACTATGCAATTATCTATGATTCTCGTTTTATATATTCTGTTTTACCATTGTTATCTACTATGTGTATTGTCTCCACAGCAAATTTTCCGGTTTCGTAGGGGAATTCTAATGAGCAAACAAACACATAAGCGCTCACACAGACACAATCAGGCACACACACACACACACATACACACACACATATATATATATATATATTTATATATACATATATATATATATATATTGTGTTGGGAACTAAGTTCCTGCTACTCCATTTAAATTTAAATTATTAATCAATAATCTATTCACCCATCTTGTTTACAACTTCTTCCCAACGTTCAACAAGATTTCCAATCATCTAGTTTTGACTTCAAAAAAATGATACAGCCAAGCTCTCAATTCTGCATCAGTATTGAATGATGTTCACTCCACGCATAGCATTTGAAAGAGATCGAAAGAGGTGGAAATCCATTGGTGCTACATCAAGAGAGTACAGCGGGTATGGCAGCACTTCCCAGCCATGAGTTTGAAAGGCTTCCTTGGTCATACTGGCGATATGAGGGCGGACGTTGTCGTGCAGCAGAAGAACTCCATGCTGCCGATTAGGTCTTTTCTCTTGAATAGCCGTGTTGAATCGTTCCATCTGTTGAACATAGAGTTCCGCGTTGACTGCTTGGTTCCGTTCAAGCAATTTGTAATCGATAACCCCTTCCCAGTGCCACCATACTCACAACATTGTTTTACGCGGATGAAGATCTTGTTTCACGCGCGATGTCACTTCATTACCTAGGTTAAATCATTCCTTACGCTGCTTCATAATGATGTACAGGCAGCATTTATCGTCAACAGTAACGATTTGGTGAAGAAATCGTTGCTTGTGTCCATGAGTTGAGCAGTGACGAGCAAGCAAACCAACGAAGATTGTGGCTTGTTGATTTTTGCTGTTGTCACTTAAAGCATGCGGAACCCATGTTCCATACTTCTGAATCTTTCCAATCGAGTGAAGATGATTCTTTATAGCAGTGTGGGAGCATTCCATTTTCTATGCCAGTTCCCTTGTTGTTTGACGAGAATTTTCATGCAAAAGTTAGTTTAATCACTCTTCATCGAACTCAGCTGGGCGAGGTGATCTTTGAGGTGAAAATTTCTATTTCTGAACTTGGCATACTAATCACGAGCTATGGCTCCCTCCCTATACTCAACACTAATGTCGCGAGCGGCTTTTGCGGCCTTAGAACCTTGATTAAAAGCAAAAAGAAGGTGTCGAAAATACTCGTTTTCTTAACCTGACATTCCTTTTTAATGATCTGAAAATAAACAAAAATTAACAAGAAAACAAATATATATATACCCCCAAATGATTTAAAAATAGAATTCTCGAAAAAAAATAGATTCCAAAATTTGAAAACACAATAAATTCCAAAATTTAAAGAACTCGACGGGAACTTAGTTGCCAGCCCTATATATATATATATATATATATTATATATATATATATATATATTTAAAATATTGCATTTCTAAATCTCTCAGAGAGTCTTCTAGAGTAGCAGCACAATAAAGTGATGGTTTGTTGCCAATTTAATGTGGCAGTCACAGGAAAGGGAAGAATGCTGCTGCTATTTAGCCCCAGGAAACATCGTTTCCAGTTGGCTATGTAACACAAGCGTTCTGTGTCCTTAAGCTTTCAAACAGGGGGCATAAGCACCTTCACCCACCTGAGGCAGCACGTAGAGAATAGTTTCAGAGTTATTGCCTTCACCAGTCTGGTGTAGCTTGGCTTGCTAGCTTAATTCTTTATTACAGGTCTAATGCCTAATTACAGAGGACATACAAAGAAATGCGGGAACAAAAAAAACATGAAAGGATGAATGTGAAATGAATAAAATTACAATGCAAATGAGACGGCCATCTCACTCCCGCTGAGAGATGAAACCATGGATTCCTTTTCGTTTAAACCTTTACATTTTGCATAAAAATTTCTAGTCTCGCTCCGAGACGAAGCTGCGACTTCCCTTTTCGCTTTTACCTTACAATTACAAACTTTTTAAACACATGCTCATACTGGATTTACTTATTTTCTTTTCCTTTTTTTAACCAAAAAGTCCAACCAAATGTTTTTCACAGTATTTACAAAAAACACTTTTGAAAACCTGCTCATTCAGCAGTTGAATGTGCTAACGATTCTATCAGCTGTCTGTGCTTTTTAGTTTCTGCAGTTCTGTGTTATCACACAAACAGACAGATGCACAGATGCATAAACTCATAGACATATATACACACGAAATCGTAAAAGATAACACAGAGTTGCAAAAACTAAAAAGCACAGAACCTGAAAGTACAGACACACAGACACAACATGTAGACTTACAGTCACAAAAACCATAAACATGCAGACCTGCAGACAAATAAACACACAGATACACAGCTACAAATAAATATACAAGAACAGACACAGGAGAATACAGAGTCACAAAAACAAAAAGAACAGGCATACAGACGCAAGAGGTAAACAGGAACAGAATATATTTGATAACATATTGGTCGACGCAAAAAATAGAAAGGAAAATAACTAAAATGTTAGATTGGACCTCTTGGAGGGTTACAAAGAGACGAGATGGATTTTAATGGGAAAAAGCTAAGTATAGAAGGTTACTTATCCCAGCTCATGTTGGTCCAGGGGAGCTCGACCTCCAGTAGCCTCTGCGTAAATTTTCATTGTTTCAATTGTTTCACTACCACCTAACAATGGCGGCATCGCACAAAAATTAAAAAAAATAAAAAAGGGCGTGGCTTGGTGTCTGTTTATACTTATTCGCCTTTCAAAACTTATGGGAATTTCAAATGAAATAAATTCACTGATCTACAAAATTAGAAATATCGCATTTGTAAATCTCTCAGAGAGACTTATACAGTGCAGCACGATAAAGTGATGTGCTGTTGCCAGCTTAATGTGGCAGTCCCAGGAAAGGGAAGAATGCTACTCTAATTTACCCTCAGGAAATATCATTTCCAGTTGGCTTCTAACAAATCTGCCTGTTCAACGCATTCTCCCAATTATTATTAACTGTAATACTGATTTCAATTTTTGGCACAAGGCCAGCAATTTGAGGCAATAGTCAATTGCATCGCCTCCAGAACTGGTACTTAGTTTATCGACCCCAAAAGGATGAAAACAAAGTTGGACTCAGCGAAATTTGAACTCAGAACCTGAAGACGTTTCTACCAATTCTCCACCTTGTACAATACATTGTTATATTAAGGAGTGAACTGGTAGAATCGTTAGCACACTGCGCGAAATGCTTTGCGGCATTTCGTCCATTTCGTTCAAATTCTGCAGTGGTCGACTCCGACTTTCGTCCTATCGGGGTCGATAAAATAATTCCCAGCGAAGCAATGGAGTCGATGTCATCGACCTATCCTTATCCTGAAAATTTCTGGCGTATGCCAAAATTTGAAACCGATATTAAGGCAATGAGCGGGCAAAATCGTTAGCACAGCAGCATTCCATCCGTTTTTATGTTCTGGAATCAAATTCCGCCGAGGTCGATTTTGCTTTTCATCCCTTTCAAGGTCGATAAAATAATACCAGTTTTGCAGTTAGGTGGATGTAATCGACTTAGCCCTTTATCCGGAAGTTCTGACCGAGTGACAAAATTTGAAAAAAATATTTATTCGCATCTTAAATAAAGCAGCGCATTTACAGAAAGGGCAATATATTTCACAAAACACCAGTGCCTTTGTTTCATCTATTTAAATGTGGATCGAAGATCGGCCAGTTTTAATTTTATTCTGCATCTGTTTGGATTTAATGAAATAAATACCAGGCGTGTTATAATGTGTCGTTCAAATCATCTGAGGATTTTCCGCTCTTAATTTTAAAATTAATAAAATCGGTATTGTAATTTATGTGTTTTATTGAATATTATGATAGTATATGTACTACCACTTGTTATTCTAGGTTATTAATTATTGCACGCATGTTCTGCCACTCAGTAGACTTGTCAGTCGTGAATTAATTTTTCTTTCAAATTTGTACGATACAAATCTTTTGATAGCTCTTCCTTTTTTTTATTTTTTTTTTTTTTAAATATGAAGATAAAACAACAATGAATTAAGCTTCAATGAATATTTAGTCCTTCGTGATG
>NC_042999.1:80606737-80616737 GCF_006345805.1 Octopus sinensis | reverse complement strand
TGAATTGTGAAATGTGTTTGCATTTATTAATCCCGTAGTCCAAATTTGTAGAAGGTCTCAAATTCAAGTCGAAGTTGTCATAATCTTTTAATCAATATACATATGCACATACACACAAGCATGGTCATTTATACATACTATGTTCGCCATAAAGAGTGTAGATACACTTCAAGGAAACATAAAAGTATAGCAAATTCTTGATACTAAATTGATTTGACATCATTGGTTACCTTTAACCGCATTTGCCTATTTTTTTTGATATTTTGCAAAGTGGTTGGCTTAAATTTTTAATTAATTCTAATGACAGATATTCAAAATATTCTTCGTTTTAAAAATATCGCAATTTTTACGGCTGAAATGTGTAATATTGAAAATGTTAGGTTGCACTTAACCAATTGCTGACGTGTGAAATATTTAATGGGCATTATTTTGAGATTGGAAAAACTGGAAACCTTCTTATGACTTCTTGATGCTATTTAGAGCCACCGTTATACAATGGTAGGGGTACGGCTTTAATTTACTGAACATGTGGCCAATCTAAATTGGATAATGGATGAGCGAAACTTGAATAGAAGATTCAATACACCTGACCATTTCATGGATTCGTGATAAGTTCGAAACACAGGAACCCAGCAGACCTCGTGCAGTAACGAGTGCTGCTCCTCGGCTATGGACTAGAAACATTTCGCACATTCATTACAGAAGTGTGCCCGAGAAAAAAACAACATAAGTACTACAAGCATATGGTGCATTCTTAAAAGAGCTCGTTTTCATCTTTGATCCCAAAATTATTACATGCAATTATAACATGTAGACGAAGAAGTTTGTGAGGTCGATTGTATGGTTTGATGAAGCACAATTTAAACTCAGTGGAACAGTAAACCAACGTAGTTGTGTTTATTTGGAACCAGAAAATTCTTGCTTGCATGTGGACAAAGCAGTTAGTTTACCGTTGGTCAATGCCTGACTTGGAATATCACCAAGAAGTTTAATAGAATCATTTGTGTTGAAATGTAATGCTAATGTTCAAGTCTGCTTATACATAGTACGCATGCCCATTTTACCGTCCGTACATACACTTTATAGAAATGATAAGCATTTCTTTCAGTATGACGTCGCACTGCATTACTACAGAGGAAACGTGGGGTTTTACCTGAAATAGAATTTATAAGCCTAATGGACACGAGGCAATTAAAATCTCCGATCTTCTGAATTGACACCAGCAGACTTTTACTCATTCGACTCTCTAAAAAAATGTCGTGTATCGCACAAAACCCTCTACACTAGCGTGAATATATTGAAACGCCATGTATAACAGCCTCCTTGAACTTTGGGTCAACGCTTCCTGTATTAATAAGTGTCTTCAAACTAATGGTGGTCACGTTTAGCACCCTCTGTAATTGTGTAATTATAGAGGTTAATTGTAACTTGTGTTAATCCCGTAGTGATGAATTTAATATCAAAATATGAGTACAATATTTTTCTTGATATGTGTATATACCTATGGGCTGGACTTATAATATAGGTATATTATTCGTCTGTGCGCGTTCGCACAGTTATAGCGATGTGTTACATCACCATCTGAGTATAATCTTGTTCTAGTTTGGTTGGATATGTTGCCTTTTTCTTGCTTTCTTTTTTCTACATTTTTACTAATTCGCATGTATCTACATAGTTTTTGCATTCAAGGCTCAGGCTGAAAAGTTGTTCATATTCTTTCTTTAGTTACGTTGACTTTTCGCTGTGACCAGTTGCTTCAATAAAGAGACTTATGCATTCTTGATGTCATTGAAATTGACAATGAAAGGCATGTAGTTGCATGAAAGGTTGTTTAACCGCTTAGCTCGTTCCTAACTGGATTTCGTCTTATTTCCAAGCTAAATAATGGGATGACATAATTTAAACCAACATAGAAGATAACATGTGTGTGTGCGTATATGCGTGTGTGTTTGTCTTCAAACACCTCCGCTCAAAACATACATGTAAACATAACTACCCGGTGTATATTTCCTTACTATCCCTTTGAACCGGCACCCGAAAATTTATCATTTGCATACCAGAAGCTAAAGCTACATGTAAAGAATCATTAGAAACAACGACTCTCAGTAACAGATAAACTGATCAGAAATGCAGATCGGAGTATCTCCAAAATATCAAGCGAAAGATCAATCAACGAAGAAGGTTCACTTATTCTATAAAGAAAGCTTGAATGTATGTTCAAAGTAATATTAGAATTCATTAAACATATGATAAATGCATTACAAAAATTAAAACGTATCGATGATTCCAGGTAGCAAAAAAGGTTTTTTATATAGAAATTTCGACAACATAAAAATCAAAAGACAAAAGAATTGTGAAATAAAATGCTGAAAATTATTGGTTCTTTGAGAATTATTAGCTCTCTCCTGTTGACCAGTCCGGGACGGAGAAGTAGCAATTTTTCGTTCATTTCGACAATTTCATGGCAATGTTGCTCCAGTAATGTTTTCCGGATTTTAAGAAGTTATAGTGGTTGAGTCCAGCAGTACACCACAAAACAGTCACCATATATCTGAGAAACCTGAAGGTATCATTATTTTTTACGCTTCCTTTTAGAAGAAGGAGCAACAAATTTGAATTTGTTATTTTGAATATTTTAATTAATTTTTCATATGATTGATTTAATCATGCGAAAAAACTCCAGGTAATTGTTTTTAAAATGAATCCGTATTCAGAACAACACAGATGTGATGATAGTAATGGTGGTGAAATGTAGCAGAAGGTTACTGAACAGAGGAAGATGGTAATTTCCATGACAATAATTTCATTGGAAGAAGCTAATGATGACTGAGATAATGATTATTGTGATGATGGTATTGAGGAGACAGAGAGAGGGTATGATGATGGTGATGATGATGAACGTAATGAGGATATATATATATATGGTAAGGGGGCGTTAGGAACCATCATAATAAAGCGAGGTCGGTGTTGTTCCTTGCTGAATGCTGCCATATCTGTGTCATGCATAATTTATATCAGCCTCTAAATTGCAGATTTGGAGAAATGGTGGGGGTGGGGTGGGGTTATAAATTCTTTCATTCAATTTATTTAGTGATTCCTTCGATTCTTTATTTCAGGTTTCAACGAAATTGTATTTATGGAGGAGATAATGAACTGGAATATACTGAGTGTCTACTCAATGTTTCTTTTATTCGCTAATTGAATCAGGCACTCCTCACGTTCATGACACTTTGATTGTCAGAATTAATGCTTATAGTGATGATGATGATGTCAATGGGGAAGAAGATGTTCTGGATGTTAACGAAAACGGTGATAATATCAGGCTGAATAAAAAGTAAGCAACGTTTTAAAACTTGAAATTCATCTATATTTCAACAATGCGGAAATTTTATTCATCGAAGTAAGTACCATCGCAAGCAATACATTTTTGCCAACGAGTTACAAGTTTGTTTATTCTGGTAATATATAAATCTGGTGTTCTGGAGCTGATGTACTCTTTGAACGAACTTTCTGCGTCGGTTTGATTTTTGAACTCCTTTCCTCACAGGAAACCGTCAAAGTGCTTGAAAAAGTGATAGTCGGTTAGCGAAAGGTCTGGGGAATAGGCTGGGTGGGGAAGGACTTCGTAACCAAGTGCCTTCAACTTCTAGAGTGTAATTTGTGAAACTTGTGGTCGAGCATTCTCATGAAGGATTATTGCCTTTCTTCTGTTGACCAGTCTGGGAGGGAGGAGTAGCAATTTTTCGTTCATTTTGACAATTTCATGGCAATGGTTCTGCAGTAATGTTTTTTCCGAATTTTAAGAAATTATAGTGCGTGAGTCTAGCGGTACACCACCAACAAACCACCATAACTTTGTTTTTTGAAGAGCTCGGATTTAGGGAAAGTTTTTGCTGCTTCATTTTGGTCCAACTACTGCGAAGAACGCTTTCTTTGTACAGAATCCACTTTGCATAGCAATTTACAATACAGTCGGGAAATTGATCGATCTGGTTCTGGACAAGAAGCGACAAGCAAATTCCATATCTGCGCATTTTCTGATTTTCATTCAAGTCGTGTGCTACCCATTTGTCGAGCTTTTTTGATTTTCTAATCGCATGCAAATGGTTGCAGTCATTTTTCTGGCTAACTTCAAGTTATTTTACCAGTTCACGAGTGGTTTTACTTGGATCTTTCTCAATGAAGGTCTTTAATTGACCATCATCGATGACAGATGGACGTCCACTACGCTTACGATCTTCAAGGCTCAAGTCTCCACACCGTAAACGTTTAAACCATTTGCGAGCTGACCACTTACTGGTCATTTCTTCACTAAACGTTTCTTGGATATCGCGTGCTGTTTCAGATGATTTACGTCCTTTTTTAAAGTTGAATTGCAAAATTGCTCGAATATCGCGCTTCGACAGTTCCATTTCAGATGGTGAAAACAACGGTAAAAAAATATCAATGTTAATTTATTGATGCATTTAGATAAGTCTATGTCTGTACTATCAGATAATTGCAAAAATTGCTCTAAAGATATTCAAAACTCTGCAAAATCCGTTACAAATTCTTCATCGTTCAAAACGTTGCTTACTTTTTACTCAACCTTTAATTTAAGATGTCTTGTCTGACCGGTAAGTTGGCAGTGTTCATTCGCAGATTTCGATATGCATAATAAAATTAATAAACACTGAATTTCAGACACCGGTAT
This sequence comes from Octopus sinensis, assembly GCF_006345805.1. Classification (NCBI taxonomy): domain Eukaryota; kingdom Metazoa; phylum Mollusca; class Cephalopoda; order Octopoda; family Octopodidae; genus Octopus; species Octopus sinensis. Next base: position 80,612,044 of record NC_042999.1, on the reverse strand, counting down.
ATGTGCCTCCTGAGATATATATATATAATCAACATAAGCAGCAAGAATGACTCCGGTAATTTGGTACGATCGTTTCGTACTACATCATTTTATTAAATGTTGTAATATGCTGAGCACCCATCAGCCAATTATAGAGGTTTTCCATTAATACAAACATTTTCATATCAAGTGGCAACATTATAGAGAAGGTAGATATATAGACAAAGATGTGGATTTAAATTTTAAGAACATTTGTGGTAGTGGAGCCCATCAACTGAATGACTAAGATTCGGTTGTTCCAGACTACTGTAAGGTTCTGAGAGGGAGGAATAAGTGGAAGGAGACAATAAAGATTTTCTAATTATAGAAATGGGATAAAGGGGATTTCAGAGCTCCATATAAGGAATTTATGTAGAAGACAGCATTGTTACTACTAAATGCCAATTACTACTATTTGATGAACAGATTCGGCGTTAGGAGAACTAGGTCAATGTCAAGTGGTCACAATAACATTCACAGAGAATGCAGAGACCTTACAAACCATATGCACATCATCACAACAGTTGGTCAATAAGTTCCAAATACTTTGACACGTTAGAATAAAGGAAAAATATAAATCTAAAATGTATTCAATTTGGAGAAAAAGACTATCACTTATTATGAGTAGGCATAGTACTTATTAACTGGGAGAAAAAGCCTTATTAATCAAGTGAACCTATTATGGGTCAAAATATATACTAAGAAAGATGGAAGAGGGAAAAATCAAAGAAAGAAGATATTCATAGATTTAGTAGAATGTGATATTTTATAATATGAGGGAAGGTGATTTAGAAGAGTAAATTATTCAAATTTCATGGATAGTGAGTTGATATTAATGAATTAAAAAATTAAAAAATAGGATATATATATATATATATATATATATATATACATATATATATATATATATATTCTTGCTGTTATGGTATGTTAGTTGTTTTGTTTGTGTCAAAATTTCCAGTAAGTAACGGTAAATATTATACAAAAGGCAGCTGAGAAATAGCTTAATACAAAGGAAAAGCTATTGTTCTGTCTATAGCAAAGTCAAATATCCAACTCATGATAATTGTTTCAGCGACGAGAAAATCAGTCTATCCTACGAATAAACCCGTGGAGAGAAATGTATATATATATATATATATATATTACTTTATTCTAAAGACGCAGCAAGGTACACACGACTTTCGAATACATTCGTAAATAAGTGTGATCTATGCTGTTCAGTTTTAGCTTTTCGTTTATAACTGTAGGAAAAAAATTAATAGGCGCAAAGGTAATTCTATAGATTTGAGTTCAAAGGAAATATTGGGTAATCATCAGAGGAGAATGAGGTGAGAGAATACTGTAACCTGTCTAATTGTATGTGTGCATGTGTAAAAGTATATATGGATATTAACTGTGAAATGATTTTCTTTGAAGAAAGAAAGAATGTAACAACAGTTCCATTAAACAAATGAAAATCTGGAAGTCATGATTTTTTTTATAATTCAGCACCGGACTTGTGCTTCGATACTTGAACTGGATTATTTCACTTCAACTTATTATATGTTCAACATTTTTAATATTTGCTTCCAGTGGGAATGTTGCTAGAACTACAATAGCATGACGGCAGTAAAAGATAAAAGAAAACAGTTTCATACACAGAACGTATTAGAATTGCTTCAAATTATTGCTTAATTGAAAGCGAGGAAGAGTACTATTTCCTGTGTCACAATTTATTTCTTTAGCTATTTGTCTTATTTTAAACCACCTGCTGAGTTTTATTACTTTTAGCGATTTTCTAAGTCCATACAACCTACACTTTATAATATCAACCTATTTGAACTTACTGTATTATTAGTCTAGACAATATATTTCTTATATTCTTTGTGGTGTACGCTCATATACAATGACTAACATTTCTCAGAAAACAATGTAGGTCAACTGTAAACAAGATTATTCTTTATCAGGCTGGTCGTAATTAGCACTGTAGAATGTGCGAGTTGCTCAGCATATTGGATGCCAGCTATTCTATAGTGTACTTGAGATGCAATTATCAAAATGAAAAAAAAAAGTGATACACATGGTAGTATTTGTTCCAAAGAAGAAGGAAATTCTGAAATCGTGTATTAAAATATTGGATGTTTTATAATGAAGTCTCCGAATGTTCATAAAGTGTTCAATGGTCATTGTGTGAATAGATTTGGTCAACTAAAGTATCTGCGCAAATTCTCTTCTTATTTTCCAGATCCACTTCATATTGTATCCAGTGAATTGTCAAATATGGGTCGATATATATCTTACAATTAGTTGAATAGTAGTATTCTATATTAACATACCATGCTACATTGTATCTATAGCTAAGAATCTTAACTTTCCTCAGCCTGGTACAAAAATCTGTAAGTAGTTATCACAAGATAATACGGCTTACTACCATCAACAGTGTAAACTCTGCAAAATTATTCAGCGTTTCATTGATCTGCAATGATGATACATAGACACTAGAGGCTTTCTATTGCACTTCTCTATTCCTTATCTTTACGTACTTTATAGAATCATATATCCACGTGCAAGGATAAGAACGTTTCCGTTTACACTTTTCAAAATGCATATTATATATAATGAGAAGATATCTAGAGAAGCCAAGACAGTTATACGTTGTAAACGCGACAATGTAATTGTTAATATATTAAATTTAACATACCGGTTCTTCACCTTTCGCTATTGATTTATGTGCTCTCGTCCAGTCCAATGTCTGGGAATTTTGAGAATTGAATTATACAGTCCAAATAGCATTGATTTCACTTGTACAGAACGAAGAGTAACAGTGCTCATTTCCTCACGTTCAGCTGAGACAAGATTTGAACGCACAAATATTTAATATAAAAAATTGTGAAAGTCTTCATAAATGATATGCAGTAAATTCTTTTGATTCATTACTGGACCAAATTTCATTTTAAAGAACTGCCTGTTTGACTTCCACGGATGATAAAACACGTAATAAATGTAGAATAGCTTACTGTTTAGAAAAATATAGATAGTTTTCTTTTACTCATCTCTCTCGAAATATATAAGAGTATATTCCGAAGAAAGTAATAAATGTTTTCTTTGACGTTAAGAAAAGCAAAGAGGGCTAATCGAACTGAATGATTTACGATATCTCTTTTAATTTTTTTTTTTTTACCCTGTAAACATAGAATATATATGGTACTGGTGTATGATATCATAGTTAGGAAATGCAGATATGTGGCAGACGATTGATATATCTATCGAGTGGTCACAATTTCAATATCTTAATTAGGCTATCTCTCTGGAATGAAAAATGCAGAGCTTCTAGGGAATTTACTGCTGTTCCATAGTGATTAACCACAATGATTCCACATAATTCTGTGGAAACGAAAGATAAATAAGATCCCAGAGGTATTCTGCTCTTCGACAAGAGATTAATATAGTGACACAAAATTACAGTCAATTACTTTCTGGCCGTGTGCTTTATTCATCTGCATATCTCAGAAAACACTATAAAAGTTATGCACGAAACGTTAAGCAATGAGAAAATGGTGAATATTATGTTCGGAATATATTCATAAATAATTCCTTCTTAAGCAAGCGTAACTTCATTTAAGATCAAATTCTACTTATTTCCATTTCGGCCTTTATCGCATAACTATACTCATAAGTGGACCGGGTAGGACTGTTATAAAGGGGTATTTCTCGTCATTCAGCGCTAGCGTTTGTTGTTGTTGCTGTGAATGACTTCCCTGGTATTCACCAATTGTGCCTGGTTTAGAGGTTTAATAGTAATGGAAATAAGGACGTGATGATGTCTTTTGCTGGCTCCGCATTTTTGTCTGATATCGATTAAAGCCGGCAATCGCAGTAATATGTTGTTGCGTTTGCTCATTTTAGAAAGTTTTTCCATTTGATTTTGCTGCTATGCTCACCAATATTGTATTGTGTGTGATGTCTGTTCCACTGCGACTAGTATTTTTTTAATGTATTAGACAAACAATATTGACTATATATGACAAACAATATTGAATATATATGGAATTCAATGTTCCTAGAAAATATAAGCCTGCTAGCGTCCTTGTGACTAGCTATAATTTGATTTAGATCTTCCGAGGATGTCTGTTTGAATTAATGAACATAAATTTTACCGTAGTTCCTTTTGATTTAGTTAATGATGTAAATAAGACCCAATGTGTGTGTGCATGTGTGTGAATGTGTGTGTGCGTGTGTGTGTGTGTGTGTGTGTGCGTGCGTGCGCACGTGTGTACAATAACACGGATGGCTTGATGTTCACTAATCTATTCCAGGGTGTTCTGTATTGATGAACAAAAATATTACATTATGTTTAAAAAAAAAACAAAAACTGTTCTACAAGTGAATTAACAGTAAAATTTGACACTTAGGACCATTCACATAAATAAGACACAGTGTAAGTTGATCCTCACGACTTGAAAAAGCTGTAAGGAACCTCAACACATCTAAAAGAGACCGATAGAATAAGTACTAGGCTTACAAAGAATAAGTCTTGGAGTAGATTTCTTTGACTAACACTCCTTAAGGCGCTGCTTCAGTATGGCCGCAGACACATTACTACAACAAGTAAATGAATAAAAAAAATATATGTATATATACGCATTTAGTATTTAAATTATTTAGACTTTACAATTTTTCCAGTAAATGGTATATTAAGTTAACTTTTTTCTTATTCCCACAGGTAAAATACATTTATAATTTTAATAGCTTAAATACATATTTCTATTTATTTTCTTCCATAAATTCTATTTTCGCCATATTTTCACACGATATATTTCTTATAAACGCTAAGTTCTACGTATTACGTTTAAATTTTTAGTTAACGAAAATCCTTCGATAAGATAACTTATGATTTTTAATTTAAGAAATATTGTTAAAAGGTTTTTGATTATTTATAGTTAATACACATATTTTTATAAATTTGTTAGATAATTAGTATAAGTTACGATAATTATATTCATTCTATTATTATTTTTTTATTATGTATTATTATAGATGAGTGACTATATTTTGAAATAGAATTAATTTTAGATAGATTGAATTTTAAATCGAATTGATTTTATTATTATTATCTACTTGAAAATATAGCCACGAAACGCGCATAGTCTTTTTACTGCTATTTACTATTTATTGTACTTTATTGATATATATAAATACAAGACGAGTTTGTCTCAGTCTCCGTCTACCAAATCCACTCACAAGGCTTTGGTCAACCCAAGACCATAGTGTAGAGGGGTCACACAGTAGGCCCGAACTCGGAACCAT
>NC_042999.1:80564237-80599237 GCF_006345805.1 Octopus sinensis | reverse complement strand
GTTTAGTGGTGCCCAAATGTTTGTATCATTAGATACATGACAAAAAGCGGTTATCAACGTCATCGACGTGTAAGTGGTAAGCGGGGCCTTTTCGTTTAATTATTTTATGGAAGTTTAAATAAAATTTCAAGACGTTACCGAATTTTGTATAAATGTTTACCCTTTCATTCTTCAGATGTTGTTTTTACTTTTATCCATATAATTTTGAAAATCTGTATATGAATGAAAAACGATGACAATAATAAACATAGAATTATTATTATTATTATTATTATTATTATTATTATTATTATTATTATTATTATTATTATTATTATTATTATTATTATTATTATTATATTATTATATTATTATTATTATTACTGGTAGTGGTATTGCTGTTGTTGTTGCTATAGATCTCTTCACATCTCTGTCTCTGTTCTCTCTATGTCTCTGCGTCCATACTTCTTTATCTTCCTCTATTGGACTGCTTTTTTTTATACACATAATTTGTTCAGCATATTTACTTCTTTCTGGTTTCAAAGAGATAGAGAGAAAAACCATTGATGCGCAGTTTATATAAAATCTATTTGATCTGCATTAGATTCCTTGCTGAACATTATCATCTCTTGGATACACGATGTTTTACATTAATTTTCGATATTATTTATATTGCTTGTACTATTCTTATTGCTTTTGTTGTGTATTGATATGTGCAAGAATGTGTGTATTACAAATGATATCTGACAAACATTACAAAGCAAGGTACACAGAATAAGAACAATACATTTTATAGGAGAACTCAATAAGGACCAAATAAACCAAACTACCTGCTTGCTGAGCTCTCTGCCAAACATGGTTTGCTTGAAGACATATTCCCATTGTATTTGAGAAATGTTATTTCTCATATCATTGTTAAAGCGTTCATTTCGGTTACCTGATATCTTTTTGCAATATTAATTTGCGCCATTAGAAATATCATTATCATCACCATCATTATCACCATCATCATCATCATCATCCTCATCCTCCTCCTCCTCCTCCTCATCATCATCATCATCATCATCATCGTCGTTGTCGTCGTCGTCGTCGTCGTCATCACCATCATCTACTTCATGATCGGTGGCATCAACCTCATCGTTCATTTCCTTATGATTGTCGTTGTCGTTCTTATTGTCATCACCATCATCATCATCATCATCATCATCATCATCATCATCATCATCAGATACTGAATGCCTTCATCATTGCATGCGAAGTAACAATGTTCGGTTATCTATCTATATTCGCATACTGTTGGGTTCTTTCCTCGCTAGTAAATCAGTTGTGGATTAGATCGGATCAAATAAGCTCTCGATATCTGTCGTGCATGTTTTATTTTTTCTCTCTATGCAGGCTCTCTTACACTTGCCTATTGTTTTTGTGGCCTGATATTTGCTCTGTTATTCACACCGATCCTTTTTCATTGACTTATCGATGTTTTTTCCTTTAAGTTAGTCTCCTTTTCAGTATTCCCTCTGTTTCATCTGCAATGTTGTGTGTTGAGGTTTAACTTTGATTGTTCTTTGCATGATCAGTTCAATTGTATTTTAAGCTTCTCATTTATTATAAGTTTGTCTGTTTCTGTTGTCTATTTTATATCTAGCTCATACAAAATGCTATATGCCTGTTGTATGTGGTAGATTCTCTTGCAATTTTATTGGCATGTAGTAGATCAAACTCTTCTATAAATTGTGAGATATATTTTCTGTGTGATATGTTATATTTTCTTATTGATATTGGATTTTGGCTTTCTTGCTATGAACCTTATGAGAGCATTAAATGATATCGCGTTTTATTGTCTCAATAGCACATATGCATCTTTATAGTGTTTGTGAGTTTCGGGTATAGATGTTCTCCGCAGAATACATGTATAACTTCAGTGCGTTTTAAATTAGTCCAGCATTGTATTTTATTACTGCTTTTACTTTGAAAGTTTAGATTTAAAGACAGGATATTCAATTTCAGAATATTCAATGTCTGGGAATTGCGTTACCAACTCTCTTTGTGTAGCGGTGACAGAAGTCTCACAGTACGAAGCCCGACTTTTAATAGTTTCCCGCTGTATTTGTATTAAAGGGATTCTTTCGTTTTGTTTCGTTTTTGAGTTCAGTCTGTGTACATGTATGTATGCGCGTATGTGTTACATAATTTTTATATTGCATGGAATAATAACTAGAAATAGTGTATATTTGCTTTCGCGTTCCGCAATGATTTGTTTGTATCGAAGTGAAATCTAAATGTTTGCATCTAAGACATACTCACAATGAACTCATGATATACTTTTTGAATAAGATTTTTGTAAGGTAGCACAATAAAAATCTATATTTGTAAAGTGAGAATCCATTCAGTTGACATATGCAGAGGCTCCAACTATGAAGCATTACATGAAGTGAATCCGAAAATCTGAAACAGAGAAAAGTAAACATTAGCCACAAAGAAATATTTGCACTTTAACACACAGAATTACCTAACGTGGCTGGGAAGGGAAAAGGACAAACACATCAGAGATATGACAGCACAAGGAAGAGAAAAATACTTACTGAAACGAGAAATGGGGAAATCTTGTACTGGTTTTCTAAAAGATTAACGGGTTTTCATATGCAAGAATAGCTTGCAGATGCCATTTTCTTCGACCATGGTTACGTAAAAAAGGTTGCGACATTGATCCTTAAAGATCACTGTTTAGCAATATGATGCTGGCGAAATGCAATATTAGAAGACATGTGTGTGTCTGTGTGTGTGTGTGAATTTTGTTATGTATGTATGTGCATATACAATGTAGTATTGAGATCCCAAACAGTCGTGGCACATACAGTCCTTTGGCTCCAAGCACAGACACAGCTGTAAAAATAAAACAAAGCAGACGATAATCGATCAATAATTGATTAACAAACGTTATTAATCGATTGTCATCTGTTTTATATGTATATATATATATGTGTTATATATATATATATATAATATATATATATATATATATATATATATATATATATATATTATATATATATATATATATATATAATATATATATATAATATATATATATGTATATATGTATGTATACATATAAATATATATATATATATCTTTATATATAAAAGAGAGGTTGTGTGTCTGTCTCCTACGATTTAGATTCCTAACTACTCCCACATTTTGCGGTGCAGTTTATCCAAAACCGGGTATCTTATAGTCGTGATTCATATCGAGCCCTTCTGGGTATTAGCGCGCGTCTACGATGAGTCTAAGATTTTTTAAAATTACCATAATTTTTTCCATTTTAATGCATTTCTTCGCTATTATATAAGGGAAGTGACTCTCTAAAAATGTCTACGATGAGTCAACGATTTAAAAAAAAAGTTTACCATCATTTTTTCCATTTTTAATGCATTTTTTGCTATTTTTTGGCTATAACTCTCTAAAAATGCTTATATAGTTATTTCCCTTACAAACCCGAGCAACGCCGGGCGATACTGCTAGTATATATATATATATATATATATATATATATACACATATGCATATATATATATATATATGTATGTATATATATATATATATATATATATATATATACATACACACCCACATATGTATGTACATATATTATTGATATATATATATATATATATATATATATATATATATATATATATATGTATGTATACATATACATATATATATACATATATATATATATATATATATATATATATATATATATACATACATATGCATATATATATATATATATACATATATCAATAATATATGTACATACATATGTGAGTGGGTGTGGGTGTTTATGTGTGTTCGTGTATATGATACTTATAATGTTTTTTTCATCCTGAGCAGAAGACATTTGTTCACTATGTTATAGAGTAGCACCGCGCATGTTACCACGTAGATTCATACACCATTATTAAACACCCATCTATGTTTGGCTGCTATGTATCCTATTTCTTATAATCAATTGTTTATCTCCTGTGTGTATACATATGTGTGTTGGTGTTTGTGTGTGTATATCCTTGTCTCGCACTTCACTTCTATATAACTGCATTTGTGCTTTGCTACATCTTTTTGTAACATGCTTCCTATGTATAGATGGGCCCGGTGGCAATAAAAGTTAACAAATATTATTACTATTATCATTTTTGTTGTTAAATTTGTTTTTAATTTTTAAATCTATTGTTGTTGGTGTCGTTATCACCATGACCATAATCAACATCGTTTATTATTATTACTATTATTATTATTATTATTATTATTATTATTATTATTATTATTATTATTATTATTATTATTATTATCATCATCATCACATCATCATCATCATCATCATTATTATTATTATTATTGTTGTTTTTCTTGTTGTTTTACTTTAGCTTCATGTTGTCAAAGAACTCACACTGAAGTGACCCTCCTCAAATCATATTCTAACGTTAATTCTTCCTGAAGAATTATATTTTTGAAACATAATTTTTTTGAATTTTCGATTTAATTTTTCTTGTTTTCCCGTTCTTTATTTTAATTTCTTGTATCCATTCAGTTTGTGTTATTTTTCTTTCACTTTTCTTTTCTTTTCAAAAGTGAGTATGATGTGACAATTTTTCTTTATATATTTTTTTAATGTCAATTATTTATTTTTATTTGTTTGGAAGGATTTCAAGGAACTACAAAACATATGTCGATTTTCTACAGATTTAACAAAAAAAATGTTACGAACAAAATGTTAGACTTTGAAAACTGAAAATCAAAGCAAATCTTTCAGAGGTGACACTTTTCAAAGCCATCATCATAGCCATCATCATCATCATCATCGTCATCAACACGATTTCCATCATCATTACCATCACCATTATGTTCGCAAACACCATCAATGTCATCGTCATTCTCGTTGTCATCGTCCTCGTCGTCATCCTCATTGTCATTGTTTTTGTCATCGTCATCAACATCATCATCATCATTACTACCACCACTATCATCATCATCATCATATTTAAATTCATGCTCACCTTAAGCGTCTTCATCACTATCATCATCTTCATCATCATCATCATCATCATCATCATCATCATATTAATCACCATAAAAATATTCATCACCATACCCAACATCGATGCCATCGCTCTCCCCAACATAAAGCATCGTCATAATCATAAAGCAGTAAGAGAAACAGAATTTTTTTTCAAACATCTTGATAAGAGACATCCGTCAATACTTCATAATTTCGTATGACTTGAGGGAGATGGAAATTGATATTTCTAGAGTGTATAGGACAATAGATTACGAGTGGCAACGAATATTATTTTCACAAACAATTCGCTAAAACTTTATCACCAACAGCACAATGCATACCAAACTCTATAATATCACATGTTTTGAAGAAACTAATACTCGTCTCTATAGTCACACACGCGCGCATGCCTCCGTATGCGCGAATACACACAGATACACACACCTGTGCACGTACGCACACTTTGTGCCAATATGAGTATATGAACGTATTTATATAAATAATATATCTTCTTTTAGAAACGTATCAAAAAATCTTTAAAATGGATGTGTTAGTATTATTGTTATTATTATTATTATTATTATTATTATTATTATTATTATTATGATTACTATTATTACTATTACTATTATTATTATCATCATCATCATCATCATCATCATAATTATCCTCATTACTATCAATATTATTATTATTATCATTTCATAAATATATATCGTGAAATTGATAGAAACTATGACACATAAAAATGCTAGAGTGTTGACCCTCTTTGACAGGTTCATTTGAAAGTATATTTTATCAAACTCCTTGGTGTTTTAAACAAAATAACGAGGAAATTAATGTTAAATTTCAAAAGAAAAATAATCCATTATCTTAAACTATAATCATATCAAACAAATCACATTTGTATAATTGTACCAAGTTATTTAATTTCTAAATTTTATCAAGAGAAACCTGCTCGTCTGCCACTATGGTTCTTTCTCTTTTGCAGCGCGTGTGTTACGTTCTTTTACACATTGCCTGCCAACCAGCCTCGTATGTACATTCATTCATCAAACTTTAACGTTAACTGTCTCTGGAACTCTCTTTTATTATTTTTCGCCAATACCCAAATCGAAAGTCTTCAGAATTGAAAAATCAACATTTCATGGCTCATTTTTAAACAGAAGTAAAGCGGTGATGTGGCAGAATTGTTAGGACGCTGGACGTTCTGTGTTCAAATTCCGCTGAGGTCGACTTAGCCTTTTACCTTTTCAGGGTCGATAGATTAAGTACCATTCAAACACCGGGGTCGATGTATTCAACTAGCCCTCTTCCACTAACACCTAAGCGTTTTACCTTTAGTAGAAAGGATTATAAAACAGGCATCGAAGGCAGTGAGCTAGCAGAATCCTTGGTGCGCCAGACAGAGTCCTAGTAGCATGTTGTCCATCTTTACTTTCTGAATTCAAATTCTGCTGCGGTTGAAATTACATTTCTCGCTTTCGGGGTTGATAAAATAAATAGCACTGTAATCCAGTCACTGTAATCGACTAGACTAAAGATTTCAGGCACTTGTGCCTATACTGGAAGTGAGGTTTAGACACACACACACAATTCTATACACACACACACACACACACACACACACACATATATATATATATATGTGTATGTGTGTGTGTGTGAGTGCGTGTGTGTGTGTGTAATAGATTGTTTACTATGGTGCGGCTAAAACTATTTTACTCTATTACTGACTTCCTTTACGATCATATCCAGAGACACACACAGATGCATTTATATATAAATATATATATATATATTTAAAAATGTGTAGAGCTAACACACGAGTAAGTAGATATGTATGAAAAAAAGGAGCGAAAATGCTACTTTGTTCAACTTGACATGCCACGAAAATTAACAGAAATTACCACGTGCTCTTGCAGAAAAACGGTAAGTAAAGTATGAATGTTAGTCTCAATTTTAATTTAATTTTATTAATATCTTTCTCTCTACATATTCCTTTTAGTACATATTTTTGATAATGTTTTTCAAAACCCGAAATATGTAAAACAAGACCAAAATATTCTTGTTTCAATGTATCTATATAAAGGAAAATTAAAATATACCCAATTTTAAGAAAGTAACGCTTTCGTTCTTTGTCATATATATATATATATATATATATATATTAAGCATTCAATGGTATATCTTATTGAATTCGAATATCTATTTCTGCTTTAAATACATCTATCAAGCCTCCATAATCTGTGATAAAGTTATCAATCTCGTCATCATTTCTTTAATTGTAAATATTTTGTCATTAACATTCTACAGCTCCGACTATAAATTCTTCAAAAATATTTATTCTTATATCCAAATGAACATATGTTCCAAATATTTTTCTGTTCCCACAGAACGAATCTATTTTCACAATAGATTATTCAACACTCGATTGTTACCCGTGTGCAATACTAGAGCAACACAACACACCATACAGTCGTGAAGATTAAATCAATTCTACTGACGCTGAATTTTAATACGTTAAATTTGTTTGATATCCCACTGCACATAATATTGATATATTGCCACCGCAAAATCTCGTGTGAAAACATCAGAAGTTGATTATTGTCGTGTCAACATTATGGTTTGTGCAATTTAGAACAATAAAAGATGGACGGTACCCAGGATCAATAGAATTTGCTATTATTACATAATTCCACAGTACGTTTAATCAATACTTTGTTTAATACATCGCCAAACACAGGATTATGTTATTCCATGCATACAGTGTCTTCATTATATAAGTACAGTGTTATTGCTTTCTTATACAAGCAGAAACGGGCTCAGAATCATATTACGCACGAACTACCTAGCGGATCGACTTCGTGATTCGCTTTCGATTCTCTGTCGATATAAATATCTTCTATGGTATTAATGGTTTCCAACAGTCATGATATTTATAACACTATTTTTATCAGTCTCCTAATATATTGAATATAATACACGAAGAGAATGAAATTAATGTTAGGCTAATAGTGTGTCCATAAATTCCTTTTTGAATTTGAAACATTCAGAAAAAAAATAACGAAAAATGACGATAACTGAACAAAGTGTATTGGGAAAACAATGCTATTTCTTAGAAGATCAGAAATTTTCAACGTGCAAAGCATTGATTGCATACAAAACATCTAGATGTTACCATAACTTGTGATAGTTGTAAAAGTTGTATATGAAAAGGCTGTCTATTCCTGTGCTCGTTTCAGAAGTTGAACTTTATTATCATTGAAAGCTCCAGAATAGGCATGTTCATAATCTACGTTTGAATAATTTCCCAGCCATCACAACGTGCCATTTGACTCTTTTGAGAATCGTTTCTATTGCCCCAATTAAATATTCAGTATAGTCATGCCAGTGATGTTATAAACTAAATACCTGTACTTTTGAGTACTTTTCTTTCACATTCATATATCTATATTTCGAGGTTTAGTACACCGAGAGTGTAATGAAATTCAACATATAAAACTTTCCCTTCTATCTTCGGTGTAGCGTTTAAGCTTTCATTTTGCTATGACAAAAAAAAAATCTAAAAATAAATTAGTAATCTTGGGTAATACTAATTTGCATATTAATGGATACCTTTATAGATACGTTTCTGAAAGTTTGATAATATTGCAGTAAGTACGTGTACGCGCTTTATTACAATAAAATAAGCGGATCAAATCATGCCTATGTATAGATTTAAGAAATGAGACATACACCAATCTGATTTCAAATGGAGTGACCTGTTGTGTCAGAGTATAACGCACGTCCGCTCTATTTCCATCAATTTCATAATTTGGCAGATTCTTTGTGTAATTCATGAAAATTGAACTACATTTGACGTACGGAACACTCGAATAGTTTGAAGTGCTTTCGACCCTCAGGAATGAGGTTCAGAACCAAAAATCGACACAACAAATTGCCACAATGAAATTTTCATTTCTGATATTCCATTGTCATTAAGAAGTGCAAGTTTCACATTGGTGTTCCCTAGCACCAGATTAGGTTTTACTGAACAATCTTATGATAGACAAGTATACATAGACACACATTTCTCCTGTCAGACATTCCATATCTAGTTTTACATTAAATGATGCATCTTTTATTCTTTCTTTCAGGAAGGTAAGGTGTTATTTGTAGGGGAAGCTCAAAACGTTATTCTAACTAGTCGAGAAAAACACAAAGATGTTCCATTGCTAGCATGTAACACCTAATTGTAAACAATCGATTTCTAACATAAGCAGAAATCTAAACGCATTTTAAGAGACGTAAAGTAAATTAGCTTGGTACCATTACTGAATTGATAGTTATTCCATTGACAAGAAATCAATGAAAGAATCAAGTCGATCTCAGTAACATTTTGAACTCAAAACATAAATGTATACAACTCAGTAACCACAAGTGGCCGGCAATATCATTTATGAGACTCTGCAGTTTCATTTTTCAAACATCGAAATGATATTAACATTGACGCATTTGGCCAAAATCCAGGTTATGAATTACATAATATTTATTTCAACCAAATATAATTAAATAAAAAAAGATGTGTAACAAAGATAAACTTAAAACATGTTCTTTGTTTTTATTATTTTGCTTCTTCACATGTTACATATTCCTAAATGAAAGTGCATATAATATAAACATGTATTTATGTTAGGTTTTTCTGACATGAAAGCCGTGGCTTTTATTGAATAAATCTATGAACGTTGGCAAAATCTAGAAGCGCGTCACTCTATTAAGAGTAATTATTTGCAAAACGGGAAAGGTAAAAGGATTCCAAATTAATAGTATATAATAAATATCATTGTTGTAAGTTTGTATTCACTTCTCTGGTAGAAATATTCCGTTATTCAGATATTCATGATCATATCTCCTTTAGCACCCATTCGTCATTCACCTCTTTCTTTTCATTATTTCTTTCACTATCTATCTATCTATCACACCGATATATATGCGTTTCGTCTAATAACTGTTTATGTGAACTCTACCTTCATAAAATTATGTGTACGTGTGTGTGTTTGGGTGTGTGTGGGTGTGTGTATGTATATATATATATAAACGTACATACTTACATACATAGATACATGTATACATACATATACACTCATACATACATACATGTAAATACACACACTTATATATACATACATACATGTATACATACATATAGCGTTGCGTCCCACAAAGGACAGAGCTACTGACGTTAATAGCCCCAGGAATACCTCTCTTCCAGCTGGTTAACTACACAGATTCTGTGTCCGATAAGTATTTGAGAGGGGAGGTCGTAGGACCGCCTTTGGCAGTAATTACACCTTGAATTCTGCGAGCTATGGACTCGTACAAAGTTTGAATTGTTTCCAAAGGAATTTCTGTCCATTCTGCAGCTAAAACAGTCTCCAATTCTTGAAGTGATGATGGTGGAGGATATCCAATCCTTAACTGTTTTTATAAAATGCACCATAAATGTTCAATAATAATGAGATCTAGCGACTATAGTAGTCAGATAAGATGTTCATCTTCACTAGAATGTTCCTTGTGTCATTCACTAACAACTTTAGTTGTGTGAATTGGTGCATTAGCATTCTGAAAGGATACCTTTCCCTCCGGAAACAGTTCCGCAACAATAGGATGAGTTTTTATCAGATAAAATGCTTAAATAGTCTTCACTATTAATTCTGCTATGGTAAACCATTGGGCCGGCGGATTTCCAAGATGTAGCTCCCCAGATCATCAGAGATCCCCCTCCATTTTTAACAGCTGGAAGAAAGGCAGTCTGGGTCAAAAGGTTCTTTTAGCTGTCTCCAGCCGTATACTGGGCAGGTGGTTGGAAATAATGTAAAGGATGACTCATCCGAGAAAATAATATAATTCCACTGCTCTAGGGACCAAATCTGTAGGCTTTTACTCCACTCTAAACGCTTTGTAACATTTGTTTGTGAAAGTAGAGATTTTCTGATAGCAGCCCTCCCGTGAAGTCTGGCTTTGTGCAGCTCCTGGTGAACATTTTTTATGGAAACTGGGTTCACGGGGTGTTCATTAAGCTCTGCAGTAATTTTGGATGCAGTACTTTCGTGATCCTTTCTAACAATTTGCATAAGAGTCCGACGGTCCCTATCTGAGAGTTTTGCATTTCTTCCGGAGTCTTGCTTGGGCACATTCAGGTACACCCTTTACTCTTTCATTTGCTTCAGTCATTTGACTGCGGCCATGCTGCAGCACCGCCTTTAGTCGAGCAAATTGATCCCAGGACTTATTGTTTGGAAGCCTAGTACTTATTCTATCGGTCTCTTTTGCCGAACTGCTAAGTTACGGGGATGTAAACACACCAGCATCGGTTGTCAAGCGATGTTGAGGGGGCAGAGACAAACACAGAACACAAACATATACACACGCATACATATATATGCATATATACGACGTGTTCTTTCAGTTTCCGTCTACCAAATCCACTCACAAGACTTTGGTCGGCCCGAGGCTATAGTAGAAGACACTTGCCCAAGGTGCCGCGCAGTGGGAATGAACACGGAACCATGTGGGTGGTAAGCAAGCTACTTTCTACACAGCTACTCCTGCGATGTATTTTGTATTTTTATACATAATATATGTTTGCATGTGTGTGCGTGTGCGTGTGTATGTATTATATACGTATGTACGTATATGTACGTGTATTATCACTCCTTCAGCAATCAGCTTCGTGTATAGAGCTTTCACAAGATGCTATCTCTCAGCAAAATGATATGTTAACAAATAAAACGCACACAATATGTATTTGCGACCGATAGTGCTTAAATTATTACAATGCAATTATTTTTATATACATGCATACATTCGTACGTGAGTATGTATGTATATATGCACGTATGTATGTATATTTGTGATCCTAGCCTTTGCCTAGCGAATCCAAAGCTGTGCAGGAGTGTTTATTTTGCCGTAATCTAGCACTTGAGCATAAGACGCCGATAAAATATGCCCTGGAGGTAAAATAAAGGTAAGTATTGAGCTCAATTTGTTTCACTAAAATTCTTCAATGTGGTGTCTCACCATGTTTCAGTCCAATAAGTGAAACAAGTAAAATATAAAAGGCACACACACACACACACACACACACACACACACACACACACACACACACACACACACACACACATACACGCACACACACTCACATGGAAATATATGTTTGTATGCATGTATATACATCCATAAATACGTTTGTGCGTTTGAAATCCCAGAAGAGACTGAATCGATATGTATCCTAGTAAGATCATTCGTACAGAAGAACGTTCACTGCTGTAAGTATATATTCAAGTGTGTGTTTATAAATATGCGTGAAAGAGAGAGAGAGAGAGACTTTGTGGGGGTGCGCGCGCGCGTGTGCATGCGTATGTGTGTTTCCAGAACTGGTAAAATATTTCCAGAACATTATCGAACAAAAGAAATGAAGATATCGATATGATTATCGCTGGACAGAAAAATGCTTAAGCTGACAGAAAAACAAAAAGTAGAGAAAGCGCTGAATTAAATTGATGTTTCGGATAACACTGTTAAAGCTTATATGGTCTTTTACCAAATTCATATAGTGGTGGCTACAGTCTTAGGAGAAGCAGTGGTAGTCCCTTTTAATAATGCAGCGTTTGGAAATAATGGGAGAATTTATATAATGTTGGTGGCAGTATTATCAGTGGGAATTGTAGTAGTAGTAGTAGTAGTAGTAGTAGTAGGAGGAGGAGGAGGAGGAGAAGAAGAAGAAGAAGAAGAAGAAGAAGAAGAAAAGAAGAAGAAGAAGAAGAAGAAGAAGAAGAAGAAGAATGTGTTATAGCCGTTCCAGCCATATTAATAGTAGCAGTAATAAAAGGAACAACTGAAGTGATTGAAATGGTAGCGTCTGTGTGTTTAGAAAGACCAGTCAGTTCATTCTATAACAGATTGGTGGTAGTCGCCGTGGCAATATTAGACTACTAGAAATGCTAGCAGCATTGGTAGTAGAGGCAGTATTGATAATATAGTGCTTCTCGTAGTTGTTGAGAGTATTTTGTATTACACCATAAATGTGGTTTCTTTTCTGGTACTTTGCAGCCATGCTCTGCCATCAGCAAATTTATGCAGTGGTAAGATCTCATCATGTTCAATTTTGTAGTCTGCGTAGAGCCATGAGTTGTCTTAATGATATCCCGGTTTGCTCAACATGGCTTTTTTCAAATTACTGAGCATGTATTTGCATAAATTAGATTCCAGATGCACATATACGTGTTCTTTATTGTACAAACTAGACCGCTTTTAAATAGGATTCCCGACCGTTTTGAGGAATTTAAATATAAACCAAACGTAGATTGTTCAAATTTTCTGCTATGGTTTTCAATGTGTTTGGTTTGGCTTTTCGGAATAATCTTATTTGCTTTGGTCATGTTTCGGTTTTTTATAATGCTATGCGTCTGCAAATATGATTTACTCTGTCCTATTAGGGCGTTGTTTTGTTTTGAAATATAATGTCAAAGAGACCATGATTCTAAGAATGTCAATACAGATATATGATAAATCATTCAAGTCTATAATTATGTTTTCCGATACTGAGAATACTGTATCAGTATTTTATTTTTACGATTAGTTGTATTTCATTACCTACTAAGGCATCTAGGAAACTAATGTCGATGGATGATTTCTTAAGCGCTTCAAATAGTATGGCACAGATATTTTATCAGATACAATTGTGCTGATCGGATTGAATGGATTATTAAGGAGGTCTGACGTGGATGTCTCCAATGGTACAAACTGAAATGTACATATTCTTTTGAGTTCGTAGATTTATGCTATGTTTGTCTTTATTAGGTTGTAGGCATCCTTTTGGTCAGATATCAAAATATATGGGCTTATGTTCGCTACATTCCATCGGGAATTGTATTAATTTATTTATTTCATTGGACATTATTTCATCAGATTATTTCCATATTAAAATCCGTGTCACTGGTAAATTTTCCTATTCCACATATAGTATGGTATGATATGGTTTGATATGTTAGTCGTCGTAAACAGTGGCTTGGTAAAAAGGAAAAAGCTCAAGCACAACCAAGGAGGGAATTTCATGGGAAAAAGATACTTCGCTCAATCTGATGGGAGTGCAAAGGAGTAACTCACTTTGAATTGTTACCACCTAATGCAATAATCAATTCTCAAGTCTACTGTCAGCAATTAGAGCGTTTGAACCAAGCTTTGAAGTAAAAAAGACCCGCTTTAGTGAATCGAAAAGGAGTGATGTTTCATCAGGAAAATGCGCGAGCCCTCACTACAAAGACCACATCATAGAAGACCGAAGAGCTTGACTGGGAAAAAATTCCTCATCCACCGTATTCTCTCGACCTTGCTACTTCAGACTACCATTTGTTTCATAGTTTACAGAATCATTTTGAAATGAAAATGAATATATAGCGAGGCGGTTGTTTTATGTACTTCATTACACAAACAATGAAATGCTGAATAGAAACATGAGAAGAAATTATATTGCTTTCATTATGTATGTGTAAGCTATTAATATTAAATAAATCACATGTTTTTATACAAGTTTCCGAATTAAATTAGTAATTCTGAGAAAATACGAAACTGAAATAACATTCTCATTTTAGCTTGAGAATAAAGTTATTCCTTTTATAGCCGAAAGTTTAATTAATATTGCTATATCAGTGTTTACAGTGTCGAAGTATGTATTTAAATAGTAAGCGCCATAGTGATTTTAGTGAAGTCTGTATTTTCTGAAGACGATTCATAACACACACGCAAATCGTTTTATGTCTTCTTTTTCTGTAAATGAAGTAGCTATTGACTTCAATCGAGTGTGGAAATTCTGTCGTGTTTTAGTTTTGTGAGAAATTGTATCTTTCTTAGTTAATTTCCGAATAATTATTGGCTTCGTTTAGGCTATCAAGATCCTTCTTTTCGAGACAAATTAAAATTTATGATTTTGATCTCTTTACTAAAATATTTTCAAATAAAACTAAATTAATAACCAACTGGGATTGAAATTGCATTTCTTTCTCAAATTCTTGGCCTCATACTTTTCGTTGTACGGCTTTCAAACACCACCTGTCAAAAGAAATATTAAAGATTCAATGAAATCGAAATTATTAACTGTATTTTCTCCAACTCTCTATCAAAGTTATGAACATCTTGAGGCAGTAACATTTTAGGAGGCTGGATAATGTTTCCGATACGACGATTGTAAACGGTAATCGATAAATTGTGTCCAGTTCTTGGACGACTTGTATATGTGTTCATTATACAAATTATAAAATAGTGTGAGTTAGAATTTAAAGACTACTTTCAAAAGCAATCTTTGCGGATAAGTGTAAAGTTGCCATCTACTTAATTTTACGACCATACCGAACCCGAGAAAATATATCTACCATACAAATTATTGCTTTCTTAGGATCAAGATATTAGCACTGATATAGCCACGAGGTTGATAAAGATAATTTTAGGTTCGTTGTTAACCTAATTAGAACGTTATCTAACACTGCATTTTTTCTAATTCCTCATCAGAACTTGATAATTTGATACTCGCCAGATGATCTAATGTAGGGGATTAATTTAATACTAATTGAATTCGTTGCCTATCGAAGTTTAAATGACTTTAGATTATGATCTCTGTCTCATCCACCTCCACCTAGTCAGAAATAGACACTTGTGCACATACAACAGCCAATTTATTAAGTGGTCTAGTAACTCACGTTCATGACAACTAATCACTGGTGTGAATATAGCTTTACACTTATCTATCTATCTTTCCGTCAGTGTGTCTGCCTCTAACTTTCGAATTATATACGTAGCTATTTACTTAAATCTACCATTATACTTGACTCTCTCTGTGTTTATTGAATCATATATGTATATATCGATACTGATATAAGTAAAAGTCCGGTAGATGTCTCGGCTTTTAAGTCAAGTTTACTCTTGCCATTCATATAACAAGAAGCATCATGTATCAGAAATATACGGGTACCGTATCGGTTTAAAGTTTCCTCCTCAATGCCGTGTGTCATTATATAAAAGAACAATCGGTTAAGTTTGGATAATATTATGTTACCATTTCAAGAATCATGATTTGATTTCGCTTCATTTTCCGGCATTCTATTTAGCAGGAAATTTACAATACAGACTTGAGTTCTCCAAAGAAGATGTATATGTTGAAATTCTTGATCTTGTTAACGTTTCAAGGAGTGTAGAATATCTCTTCCCAGTTCTTAAGGGCTTAAAGTTAAGAAATAACCTCAAGATAGTGTTCAAACTCATTTCTTTCACTTCTGTTTAAGACCCAGGTCAAATCGGATCTAGTATACATACAAGGAAAGACTTATGACAGTCAAAGGCTTATCTTTTAAAGATATCTACGACTTCATTCCTCGAAAGTGTACTTGCTAAAGACGACATAATATTATATGCGCTTCATATGACTGGTATTTCTAAAACGTCGAGTGATTTCCATGGGTGTCTTGATCGATCATTCCTTAAACGATCAAAACAAACATTAAATTTTTGCTTGTAATACACTGCCGTGAAAAAGAAGTAAATTTATACGTGTACAAATTTTATGCTATTTGCAATAAGTTTAAGCACTTAAATATGTCAAATTTGCTAAAATTATTATTGGAAGCGACACAAAGATTAATCTTAAGGAGAACTAAACTCTTATTACAAAACAAACAAGACAGTAACTATATCTAACTTTAGCAACTCACATATTTTGTTTTGCATGCTTTCTTTTTTGTTTTCTTTCTTTCTCTTTTTCGCTTTAGAAATGATGTATTGGGTGGACCTTTGAATGGTTTCCAGGATTTAAATGATACTTATTTTATCTACCACAAAATGAACAAAGTCAAAGGTTTCCGTGTTAGGTATGACAATCAACAATTAAATTATGCAGTTAAATTTCAGGATGACTAAATCTATGATTTATTGTACTAAAATAGACGAAAGTGTTTTAACATTCTCTTAGGTAATCTATGTTATGCTATCAGTATACAAGTAAAGACTTCTGTGATATGGAAAGGCTTTATAAGAAATGCAAAAGAAGTCATTAAATCTCTGAAACTTAATTGTAATAAATTATTATCTGAGAAGCTTAGAAACATTTTTCGAATCCATTAGTAACATTTTCATTGAGCATAGCCTATTTACCTTGTTGTTGCCATTGTTCATTGTTATTAAGGGACCCTCAAATTTGATAGAAGAAGCCTGCAATGAGAAACATTCTAGCTACGATCTTTCAGTATTCTTTTATACTACAGAGTAGTGTCCAGTAATTTCACTCCGTAGTTAAACTGTAGGATGAACGTTGTGAAGGAGAATTTTTAATAAACATCTGACATTGCATGGCAAGAGAAACATGTATTGCCTCACACTCCCTTCCTAAATACAGTAAATTCAAAAAAGCTATGATACCAGGGAAACGAATAGGATTTATATGTGTATGAGGATGGAATCAATGTTTGGTCACACTGGGAGATAACGTCTAAATTTTCAATATTGGAATCATTCTAATGTAATTTTGTACTCTGCACGACAAATAATTTGCAGCAAATTCCCATGTTCATCAGGAAATGTGTGTGACTGTTTGAATTCATATCTTTAACGTGAATACAGGTATTTATTTGAGTGTTATGTCATTTTTACAAGTTGCACATTCTTGGATTGAAGGCAACGTATTGATATGGGTATTCGACTTTACAAGAAAACAAGCAATCCAATACGAATCACAAAGTGGGGAAACCTATGAAATGACTATGACATTTCTGCTCCTTACATCATTATTTTTGGAGGCACATGGCCTAGTGTTTAGAGCAGCGGACTCGCTGCCGAGGGATCACGAGTTCGAATCTCAAACTGGGTGATGTGTGTGTTTATGAGTGAAACGTCTAAGCTCCAGGTGACTCAGGCAGAAGATAATGGCGAACATTAGATGACTCTTTCGCCACAAGTTTCTTTTACTTTTTCCTCCTGCATCTAACAGCTCACCTGTGACAGATCGGTGTCCCGTCCAGGTGGGGAACGTATATACCAAAGTGACCGGGAAACCGGCCCTTTTGAGTCAGACATGGCTCGGAAAGGATCAAACAACAACCTCATTATTTGAAAATCACATGGAAAATACTAACCGCCAATCAGCCTAAGAGAAAAGATGTAGCCTTATGTCATAAAACAAACCCCACACCAGTGCATTCCAGTATTCTTTTCTATGTTAGTCACAACGCTTAAAATTTTAGAAGGAGGGGCCAGTCGATTAGACCAGTTGAGATTGGTCGTAGACAAAGTGCTCCTGGTGCATTTCTGTTCAGGTATCAGTATGCAACTGGTACTTAATTTATTGATCGGGAAAAGATGAAAGGCAAAGTCGACCTCGGCGGAATTTAAACTCAGAACGTGAGACAGACGAAATACTATGTATATCCCCCGGCGTGCTAACGTTTCTGCCAGCTCGCGCTGCCTTCAGTGCATTCCAATATTACATCAAGAAGCATTCAAACAGGAATTGCTTGTTTTAAGTGTATTTAAAATGAAATCCATAAGAATGTTATTTACCTCATACGTTCTCTATTAATGTTAGGCAACTTAACTAAAGCTTAGATTCTATAAAATAACTAATTTATTTTGTTGAACAGATATCACAGTTTATATGAGATTTCAGAGAACACCTTTCATTAAGCTGTGTTTTATCAGACATATGGCCCATTAAGGAAGAAACAAAGTACAGTTAATAATACATTATCCAATCAAGGTTTGATATAATGGGAATATAAGGGATACGTTCAGCAATTGGGACGACTAAGAAAATTCTCTTATATTGGTGTCTACTTAAACCAAGATATAACAAAAGCGAAAGTGTCGTATGACTTGCTAGTCAATACTTCTCACCTATATGAATCTTCTGCAATATAACTACATATAAATATTGCATCCTTAAACGTGAACCTTGACAGCTGGTCTCGGTGTCTTCTACATTTGCTGTGCAATTGGTCATAGACAAAGCAAATGCAACGATGATGGAGGAGGGAGTAAAATCGAAGTGGTCCATATTCGTTAAATTTGAAAATAGTCTAATATTTTTCAAATACTCACAATATTAATTGACTTGCATAAAATAACTTAATTTTACCTTCTGATCTGAGAAAATATCAGTTGAATAAGTGGGCGCTTACGATTCACTACGAGTACTGCGCTGAAAATTGCTTTCGATCATATATTGTATATCACATTGAATGCAACAAATGCAGCAGTATCTATGTTAGCAACATTATTCTTCAAATACACATCGTATCCCTAAGAGAATAATACACAGTCACATCACTTTAATTAAAAAGATTTACATAAATGCACAAGCAAAGAAGCCGAAATTAATCTCCGCTTGACAAGGATTATAGATCACCATTAAACACCTTAAAAGTGGGCTTCACAATATCAACAAGGGGTGTAACTTTTATGTACGATTTGCAATTAGTCTTACGGATTAGAACAATCTAATCTCGAATTTCAATGCTATGTGTATTATTTACATTCCTTTTCAAGGATTATGTATTTATGACTAAATCCTTTCAGGATGGTAATGTCAAATGCAATTTATTTTATAACTTGACTAGCAAAGTTAGGATTTAGAACTGAATATGTTTCTTTAGATTATATATTAGTGATAAATAATCATATAAATATTCTTCCCATCCAAATTCATGACAGGTATTTAAGCGTAAGTTCCTATTTATAAATATCATTATGTATATCAAACGGTGTAAAAGCGTTGAAATATCAGACGAAACAACAGGGATAAATGAAAGTATGGAATGAAAATAAATGATACGACCATGACAAATATGAAAGAAAATCTGCACTTTCGACCAATACAGAGTTTACGACGTATGTTGACATGTAAATCTTACTCGTGAGTTTATGTATATATATATGTGTTTGTGTATGTGTGTGCGTGTGTGTGCGTGTGTGTGTGTGTTTGTGTGTGTGTGTGTTTCTCTGTGTGTTTGTGTGTGTGTGTGTGTGTGTGGTGTGTGTGTGTGTGTGTGTTTGTGTGTGTGTGTACGAGCATTTGCGTAGCAGGTGTTTTGATCAGAGATCGTGTGCTGAATCTAAAGCGATTGCAGAGTGGAAGATATTAGTTAGTCTCTCGGAAAGGGTAAAAAATATCAGCTTCAATTATACAAGTAATACTATGCATATGGTGTCAAACTTTTCGTCGCTGTGACCTGTTCTCTGATAGGAAAAAAAAAAGAAAAAACAGGATAAGGAAACAATTCTGCTGCATAAGCCTCTTTTTTTCTTTTCTGTCGGTGGACAGATCAGTTTCGCGCTACGAAAAGGCTTCGTTGCCAAAACGTGGTTCCGGGTGCAGTCCTGCTGAGTCGCACTTTGGGCAAGTGTCTTTTACTATAGCCTTGGGCCAACTAAACCCTAGTGAGTGGATTTGGTAGACGGAAACTGAAACAAGCCTGTCATATATATGTATATATATATATATATATATATATATATATATATATATATATATATATATATATATATATATAAACAAAAAAGAGTGAAAAAACTACAGAAGGCTTGTGTTATATGGTTAAAGAATATATTTAAGTCGTTATGTTAGAAAAATGTTAGAAAATTTTGCGTATACGAGAGTAACAAATTTTTTTGAGAAATAACCGATTTCGTATTTTCTTTTCAAATTTCTCAAATTTCTTTATCTACATCGTGTCATGTCGTCGCTATGTTGTGAAATATGGAGTTCCAGACAGGGGAAGGTAATCAGGGATTTTTTCCGGTATAATGGAGATAGTCAAACATGTTGAGAATGACTAATTAAGCAGGATTCAGTTTAGAAGGAATGGAATATTACAAGTGGTTAGGTTTTGCTTTTTCCTTGCTTAATCTAACATGTGTTAGTGTTCCAATAGCACATTGATAGAATGGAAAGATTATAAATTGTGGTAGTAGTTGCTTTTCACTCTGCATCGATAACAGATTGCATTCCCAGAATACAGAATGATACTCTTTAGTGAACATATTAAGAAATGCGCAAGCATATTTACGACGGGCTTCTTTATGATTCTGTCTACTCACAGGTCTTTAGTTGATATACTACTATCGCCACAGATAGTAGAACTATCTGTGGCGAAAGTAGTAAACATTTGATGAAAGTGCCACGCATTGGTATTGAACACCCAACCATTTGGTTGGGAAACAAGCTTCTTACCACGCAGCCAACTCTGCGCTAAACTAAATAAATACTCAATACATTTAATACATTATAATTTTGATATTATTTAATGAGAAACGTTGAACTGAAAAATTAAAGGTTACATTCTTCACTTACCTCTTGTAGCAGCCTTCTTCCTCCCTAATAACGAATGCCCTGAGGACTGCTTCTCTAAAGTGTGTTACTATCTCCTGCTTGAACTGAGGCAAGCAGGGTTTCCGCTTGACGGTACAAAATTCTATATATAGAGCAAATAATTCTCTACCTAACAAGGTATAAAAATGTTCCGGACCTCGGTGTTACAAATATTGTAGCTTTCGTCCATAATGTTAAGTTGACATCCTCAATTTCCTCGAACTATAGATTAATAGAACTAACAATGTGTGGTACTAGGAAAATTACAGACGTGAAGTTTACTAGATACACCGATTCCTTTTCACCCTGAACTTTTATAAAGCTAATTGGAAACGTATTCAGAAAAAGGTCTTGGAACACAAATGGTACGCTTGTCTCCTTGTGCAGTGTTTTGACATCCTTGCAAGACATATGCTTCAATTTCGTACAAGATGGGGCCACTGTTCTAAGAAAAAGATAAATGAAATTCTGAATATCCAGTACAAAATTGTTTTCAACCTTTCTTTGGAACACATGCAAATAGATATGCCAAATGAGACATTTCCTTCTACAGCTCCACGCCTAGGGATAAAACACATCGATTATATCGAGGTAAACGAAACTGATGCAATATCAGCCCTCGACGGATTTCTAGAAAACAATGCAATAGGGATCATAGCAAAACGGCTGCAGATCCTATTGTAAAGATTCCTTATAAGGAAGGAGCAAAGCAGATGCTAAAAATTATTGTCCTGCCTCTCTAAACTCAAGGTGAATCTAATTAGTTTCCAAGAAGGTAATGAATTGCTCGCTGCCACCCAGCATTTCGTCAGTTTAGGGAAAAGCTACCTTGCAGATATTCTGTAGCATTATTTTTGAATCAACTTATGAACTGCTTAAACATGGATGTGATATGTTCTCAATTTGGCAAAGGCTTTTCATAAGGTTGATAACCGGATGGTATGTCACAGTCGCGAGAACTTGGCATAGTTGGAAAACTGGGTTAGTGGTTACATGACTTCTCAGAAGACAGAAACAAGGCTGTAGCGGCCAATGCAGTCCTCTCCAAGGACACACCAATTGCGTGGGGAATGACTGAAGGAACAGCCTGATGACTGCTGCTGTTTGTGATAACCTTCTCAGATATGCCGTCAGTTATACAGGCAGCCGCTCTTACTAGATAAGCCGGCAACATAGATGTAAGACAAACAATCAAAAGTCCTCTTGATGCTTATCTTCTACAGAATTCTAGATAGCATTAAAATGGACTGAAGAAAACAACATACAATTTAATGCAGAAAAAGTCTAATCCATAGGCTGTCAGCGAGCTTGTGCTAAATATATTCTAGAACAAAAAGAGCGACAATTCTGTGGATTGATACGTGCAATGATGCGTTCTTTTATAAACAAAGGACTAAGATAATGGTAATGTGCAGACGAATAGCCAGATGGATTCTGATAACTTTCAGAACAATAGCCAGAGGATTCTGATAACTTTCAGAACAAATGTCCAGGAATCTGCACTACTAGTGGTCTCCCCACAATGTCAATTCAATTACGAACCTCGAGGCAGCTGGCTACACCAAAAAGAATGCATCAATGAAACATTTGTGTAAATGGGAGACACTAAAAGAATTACGACTGTGCACTCTGGAGCGAAGAGGGGAGCGTTGTATAGGGATCTAAATACAGAAGACAGTAGTGAGATACTGTTCCAAATGTTCCTACCATCCCGCCACCTAGAAAAAGGGCCAGGTGGCATGGGACTAAAAGACCCACTGCTAATTAATATATTGCCGAAAATCCTGAGAGGCCTACATAGAGTGGATATAGATATTTTCAAGAAGCAGTTTGACATACTGCTGTGGAATATCTGAAAGAAACCTATATCATGTCAAGAAACTGAAATGTGAGTAGCAGCATCAAACTCATTCACTAACCGAAGGCCAACCAGATGTTAATAGCCATTGAAAAGGTTATGATAGTGGAGGTGCCCCACTGTGGCCGGAGTCTTTGGGCTACCCAACAGAAACTAAAATAGAGCAACAAGCACAACTATATATTCTACATAGTTATGTATAATTGCTAAAAAAGATAGGTATACATATATATGTAAGTGATGGTGCATGAGTTAAAAACGGAAAGAATGCCTTTATTTCGTTGGTTATGGAATGTCAAGATCCAAGCAACAAAATATCATTGATTTTTTTCAATTATTGCTTCGTAAGGAATTAAAATAAATAAATAAATATTATCTTTTAAACGACAAAATGTCTCCTTTAAAAACTAAATGCTAATTGAAAAAAAACGCATTGATCTGAAATGTAAATAGAATTTCCGTATTTTTTCTTTTCTCACCAATTTAAGGTTGATAAACTCTGTTGCGTCATTGAGATGAATGTTTTTTAAGTGGCAAAACAACCACTATGATTTTGACGTCATCATCAGGCATATCAAATTAATCAGGAGAGAGAGAGAGAGAGAGAGAGAGAGAGAGAGAGAGAGATAACAGTAGTAGATTGAACATCAAGAACAAAAACAAATTAAATACCTGTAACGAAAAAAATTACAAATAAAATGTCAATATATATTGAAATAGCTTCACTATAAATAGACGAAGGAAATTATAATCAAAAGCATTCAGCATTCCATCAAGTAACTTTCACAATTATAATGATTCCGTTATTGACTTTGCTTTTCCAGGTTCAAACATTATCTAATATCCGTTTACTAATGGACAATTATATACCAAGTATACCAACGCACGCACAGGGCTGCAAACACACTCATTTGTTATGCATATATATATATATATATATATATATATATATATACTCGGTAATATTGAACTGTGAGAATGAGTCAACACCGCATCCGTGGACAAATGTTCGCGGAGTGAGCAGACGACCAGTGGTTTCGAACGGTGAGAGATATCTCTCAACAATTATTCAGGACTGTACTTTGGGACGATGTTTGCTGTTACCCAATATGGAGACGATCATCATATGTATGTCTGTATTTTTATGTATATATATATATATGTATGTTTGTATGTATATCACACGCACTTATGCATATATATAGTATGAAATAGTGCCAGTCATTCAGGTAGAACATTACGTCTTTCAACAAATTGCTTCCATACGTCACAAGAGAGCTCAACAACATAGATTACTTCTTGCAAGAGAGCTCAACAACATAGATTACTTCTTGCAAGGGAGCTCAACAACATAGATTACTTCTTGCAACCACAGGCAACATTGCTATATGCATTAAATATCCTGACAACCATCACATAAACACACGAACAGAAAAAAACACATACACGCAGTATACCAGTAGATTGAGGAAAATAAAAAGCAGTCAATGGTGAAGAGTTTCAAGAATTCTACTATTTGCTCACATATAGATTACAATTGAATTACACAGGATCAGGTGTGTCCAATCGAATGGTCAGATTCGGTGCGGGACCTGGGATGCAACTTTTTACGTGCATATTACTAAAATGGCAACACTGTGTAGGCGAGGGGCTGATACGATCATGAAAAATTTCAGAAAAGGAAAAGGATATGTAAGACATTCATACTGACCTAGATTGTTCCTCTTACTGTGGTCGCCACAAAGCATCAAGCTAGCAGTGGAACACGAGACAATCTAATTCCACTGCACAAAGAAGAATAACTCGGTGGAGTAGATGAGCTAATATTTTGCTATATTCTTATATTCGAGTACAAGCATTGCAATACAATGGTAAAGGAAACACAATTATGATACGATCGCATTTATTTCGCATTTATTTCAAAACCTTAAGTCTAGGTACCAATGCTTTATAAGCGGCGCACATCTTTTCTTGCAGAATCGAAGCTCATTCCTGGCAGTTTTGCCTTTATAGCGTGAGTATGTGTGTGTGCGTGTGTATGTGTGTGTGCGTGTGTATGTGTGTGTATATGTATGTATATGGATGAAAGGATGGATATAGGCACGGATAGGTAGGCTAGTGTAGGAACAGGCGGATGGAAGTGTGTCCACGTGGACATGTTTATGCATCTATGAACGCCCTGATTATTTTTTTAACAATTCGGTTTATATAGATTCCACTCCGAGATATTTGAATTTAATATGATCCCAAGCATATTTACTTAACAAGCAATATTAGATTTGCAGTACCAATTTGCTTTATTCCATTTGCATTTTATCAAAGTTAACTTCATAATTATTTTGCTTTTTACACTGCTTGAATTCAGATCATTTTTTGTTATCCGTGCAAAATTGTAGAAGTAAAAGACAAATATCAAAAATTATTTTATCAAATAAACATTCAGATCAATTATTTGAGACGGTTTTAAAACACGTAGGGGTTATTTCTGATTATCTGAAGCAAATAATTGTTGTATTCCTCTTCATTCTTTCATTTTTAGTTGGATTTATATAGATTTTTTAAAAAAAGGTTCTTTATATATTTTTTATATTCATACTGAAGTTCTTTCCATGATGTGACTTTTGAATCGTGAATTTCGTTTATATTATCTCTCATTTAGTAAATACATCCATATATCATTACAGAAACATATAAACAGATATACACATGTCTCTCTCTCTCTCTCTTATATATATATATATATATATATATATATATATATATATATATATATAATTATATATATGTAATTAGAATTAAGAGCGCTGAAACACCAGCACCTATAAGCTAGAAGTAGATGTCAAATACCTACAATCCACTCTAAATTTGTTCTCTACTTAAAACGCCAGGTTGAGATAATGAACAAGAAGATTTACAAAATTACGGATGATCTTAATTTTGTGTTGAAATAGATATTGCTAAAATCTAGGATTCTTTATTCTTTTATTCTTTATTTGTTTCAATAACCTTAAAGGATTTTTTAGTTGAAGAAATCGACCCCAAGACTTATTCTTTGCAAACCGAGTACATATTCCATCGGTGTCTTTGGCCGAAATGCTAAGTTACGGAGACGTAAGCAGACCAACATCGGTATCGGTTGTCAAGCGATAGTGAAGCGACAACACAGACACACAGACAAACACATAAATTATACATACACATATGTGTATATATATATATACGACGCATTCTGGTGATCTGATTATAATTATATACTTAAAAATTAATTTTACGAATATGGCTATTTTTTCATGCGCTAACCACTGATCTGATATAATCCTTTTAATGATTACGTCGTCAATTTATATATATATGCACACATGTATGTATCTATGTATGTAATTATTCATTTTTATTACAGAGTTTCTGGCAAATGGAGAAAGAGCGATTTCTAATCTAAATCGAAGGCTCCTTCTTTGGAATTTCAACGACATCGGTGTATTTTCGTATGTATGAATGTATCGCACCTTGAATGATTTATGCACAAAATGTTAATGTGTGAACAAAATCCGCATGGGTATTAGGGGGCCACGATCTTCCTGAACATGTGCAAACCTTTTGTGTCTATAGGTTGCCCCATTCGCCCGCAGTGACGCATTGAGTATTGACGTGAAGAGTGTGCTGTGCGATTTTTCTTTTTGAATCATGCCCAACCAGCGCATTGAACAAAGGTTTTTGTATCGAATTCTGTTAAAAACATGGTGATATGCAAGCTCAGTCTGCCAAGAAGATTCAGAAAGCCTTTGGAGATTATGCTATGGCAGTAACACAAAGGCGGGGTACAACTCAGTGGACTGTGAGCCACGTTCTGGTAGACCATCGGTTATAAGAAACGACGAAATAATAGCAAAGGTTCGAGGGATAGTCTATGAAGATCGCCATGTGACTATTGAGGAAATTGTTGCCGAATCAGCCATGGGTCAGTTTAGTCAGCTCAGTTCAATCAGTTCGTTCCTCCCGCGCCCAAGCATTTGTCGTCAAGCAAAACACACCATTTGTTCGTCAGGTTTCCTACTCCCTCGACTTGGCTCCGTCCGGCTTTTGTTTATTTCCAAAGATCAAAATAAAAAAAACACTCCAGGGAAGAAGATTTGAGATTGCAGAGGACATTAAGCAAAATTCGACTGCACAGCGCTACGGCATCCCAAAAAGGGATTTCCAGTGGCAGGAACGCTGGCAGCAGTGTGTCGACTTCCAAGGTGAATACTTTGAAGGAGACTAAATCAAAATAATCGTTTTTAAATATTATTCGTTTTTTTTTGCCAAATGTCGGATACTTTTTGACTACAACTCGTATGTATGCATGTATCTTTGTATTTATATGACTTCTTCACAAGTTGCATCTGCATTAAAGCAAAACTATTCTTTCTTAATTTTCTTTTTCTCTATCTGTCGTTATTATCAGACAATCGATTTTTGTTATTGTTATTTTCATATTACGGTCGCAAAAAAAACCTCTCGTGATGATAGTGATATAGTATCTCTATTCTTGCGGTGCTGTTCTTCAACCTTACATTTCAACATATTTGAACATTGTTGTTATTGCAGCGGGTGTGTACTTCTATAAGTTCATCATTGTAAATAGGTGGATTTATGTACAAATACGAGAAAATATCGAAACTTAAAAACAAATTCAAGGACATCATTAACAGCAGATGTTAATTGTAATTAAAAATACCACCTCCCTGCACAAAATGATTTGAAGCGTTACGCCTGCAGACACCATATTTATTAACAAAATCGAAAGTAAATTTGTAAGTTCAAATATCGGTACATGGTTGTTTGTGATTTATAGTGATCCACGAAGTGCAGAATTCTTTTTCAAATCCATCTTATTACTGAAGCGTTTATGCCGATTCTTTGTTTCTGGGGCCCCATGAGAATGAAACATAATTTTGAAGAGAAGTGATTCAATAAAAAGGAAATCTATAATCTGTAATCTTCGATTTGCTATTAATCGTTTGAACCCATTTCAATTAACATTATATTTTCTTTATCTGCAGCTTTCTAATCTGCCCCAGACCTAAGAATAACAGAAGTCTGACTTAGTATGATAATGGCTAGATTAAACTAAGTTGCTTTACATGGATGTTCACAGTTCTTGTTTTGTCTTTGAGATTATTTCTTTTTGCTGTTATTCAGATATTTTCACACAGAATATCCAGTATATCATGGAATATTCCGCACCTTCCAAAGAAATATGTGAAGAAATGTTATTGCACTGGCAAAGAGACCACATCTTGCAGAATGTTTCTGTTTCGAAGTATAGAAAACCTTTGAAGCTAAGGAAAAATCAGTAACAATTTTCGTTTCATGAAACTAACTGCACTCCCAAGTGCATTTGCAAAAAAAAAATAAAATAGGATATATCAACTCCCGATTTTGAAGATGAAGTATCACCGCATCGAACTAGCATGGATAGTGGAGTACTATCTTGGGGTCTAGATCGAGCCAGGTAGTTTTCTGCCAGAGAAGAGCATGTGTCCCTATTCTGTCAGAACCCAGAATCTTGATGCTATTATTAAAAAAGGTGGAGGCAAACTGGATGCGCATTCTCATTATATAAACATTTCAATTTTTATACTATTTGTGACAATGGTGAGTAGCGTTTGAGAAATGGATACTGTACAGCCTATCAAAGTGTGAATTTTATTGCTTTAACTGTACTTTGATGTCAAGCCACCGTGACAGGTTTTCCAACAATGATGGCTTTAATGATTGGAGAAATAGCGGAGGATAAAAGGAAAACACATGGACAAAGCCAAGGCCACCGCGATTCTGTGTTGCAGTTCAATATTTTATGTAAGGAATATTCTCATGCTAATAGAGCGTAGGAAAAACAAGTGCAAGAAAACAAGAAATACTGCACTGAAATATTGCGCTTGTTGTGACCGTGACAATATTTCTAGCGGAAAGATGCCTGGCATTTAGGGGTAGTGAAGGATATCATAGGATCTAAGCATACTGGCATTTTTATTTTATTTTGGTGGGGGGGGAATTACGGGAATTTACTGCACAAGTTGATCCATTTTTAATGGGTGACCTTAAAACATTTAGCAATCCTGGAATTGGTAAACAGTCATACTTATCACTACTATATACGAAGAAATTACTGTTGACTGCAAAATATATGAATCATAATTGAGCAAAACTTAAAACTGCCAAATAGTTGACAGTTTCTGTAGATAGATTTAACAGCAGACTGCGCTCATGTTGATCAGCTAACAGTTATTGTGCGTTCTGCCTGTTTCTGGTAAGCCGATAAAAATGCTTTTAACCTTCCTGCAAACTGTTATCAAAAAGGGGAAACATTGCTCGCATCTGAATAAGAATTTCTTAAAAAATAAGGTATAAAATTTGAAGACTGAAAGGACAGTCCTATGACAATACTAGTAATATATCTGCTACTACACAGGAATAAGAGCCATACTGAAGGAAAATGAATTAGAACAGTTTTTGTTCCCTGTGCTGATCAATCGGTGGAACTTATTAGACATGCTGCTGCATCTTGCTCTCTTCGAAGCTGTTAAGAATTTTAGTTTCATACAAAAGGTATACATTTTTTCTAGGTAACTGTAATGAAATATTTGGACGGAAATAGAAGAGAACTCACCTTTAAGTTATTGTCAGAAACTCATTAGTCAGCTAGAGCATATGCTATTGAAGCCATCGTTGCTGGATATAACTGAATTGAAAATGCACTCTGAGATATTGAAGAGGATTTAGAATAAGCGCTTGAAGTAAGCTCAGACACTGGCAGACAAAACGGACTGCCTTGAAATTTAATGGCTAAGATCTGGATCTACATACAGTTTAGCAGTAAAAATAAAGCTTCTCTAGAGGTTGAAGATGATCTGAATAAAGTAATGAATCTAACTTATCCCTTGTAAAACTTTCTACATTTGCACCCTCGGAGGAAATTGTCCTTTCTGCAAGAAACTCAGATGCGAGGCGTACAATATAATTTTAGATCTGTTGTTAGTCACCTGAGAAACAAATACATATCATCAATCAAAGCAAGGCAAGCTAAAGGGTTATAGTGAACTTATATGAACTTATATAATTTACTTGATTCAGAAATAAGAAGGATATCAGAGGATCTCATCGCTTTCTCTCTCATTATAGTAATGGTTCATAATATACATGGTGAATTATGTAGCTTTTGTGTGTGTGTTTGTGGTCTAAGTAACATGCATGCGCGTGTGAATGCATTTGCGTGGGTGTGAATGTCCATGTAGTAGTCAGAAATTACGGAAGTATATAGGGATATAAGTATGAATGGATACACCATATTAAGACTGTTTTATGTCATCATTGCAGGCAACCACCATACAAGTTTCTCAGGCTGTGGGTTACGAATCCGCATCTTCGTTAATGAAGTCCTGACAATTATTCAAAAGTAGCCTATGACACTGTTTGAAAGTGTATCTAATAGCAAAATGCATTGTACATGTTAGATCGGAAATATACCAGTTAAGAAATTTAATAATGATAATAATTATTCTTTTTCATGACAATGCATTTGCCTGTACCTTTCTCTGGATTTCTATTAAATTGTTGCTCAATAATATGTGCGCTTGTTAATAATGGTTTCAAATTTTGGCAAAATGCCAGCAATGTTGGGGTGGGAAGTTAAGTTGATTACACTGACGCCAGTGTTGAGATGGTACTGATTTTATAAAATCCGGAAGGATAAAAGACACAATCGAACTGGGTGAAAATTGAACTCACAACGTAAAGACATACGAAATGTTTTTAAGTATTTTGTCTGATGTAGCAACAACTATGTTAGCTCGATACCTTTATTCGTTATAATATCAGACAAATGGTGTCAAGGGTAAATATATTCATGGTATGAATACAACGGCAATGAACATCAAGATCGTTGTGTTTGGAATTTGCATCCCTATCTTTCGTTACAAGCTTCCATTTTGGTTAGCACATTTCATAGTATGCGCTACTTCAGTGGTTCCCAACCATTTCACAATGGTTCTCAACCTTTTCACTGCTTCCCAACATTAGTTCCCAACCCTTTTATTTAAATGAGTTTTCCCAGAGACCCCTTTTATTATGCTAATCCTTGCGTGTGTATATATATATATAAGAAATGCTTTCTTATGCAGAGTCAGAAATCCGGGATCCGGAATTATTCCGTAATTCTTTTGCTAGTTTATTTTGTCTTTTTGTCTTCCTGGTGCTGTATGAATATTTTAATGTAATTTTAGAGTCCTTTTCGCTGCTATTTCTAGCATGGTGGTATCACTTAGATACCCTTAATAAAAATGTCAATAATATTTATTAACTTTTGAAGTTTTTATTCCCATGTTGGCCACCTGATAAGATATGTATCTTAAATAACGATCTTATCCTTATATACATATATATATATATATAAATTTATACATATGAAGTTTTGAATTTAGTTCACGGACCCCCAGTACTACCTTTGCGGACTCCCGGCTGGGAATGACTGTGCCCTAGTTCAAGTCACACAATCAGTGCAAAAGATGAATTGTATATTGCATAGACTTACTGCACCTGAAAATATATATAACATTGTGCAGGATGACTATCATATACCTAAAGTTAGAGGGTCAAAGAATTTGTAACAAGGGACAAAAATTTTTTAGGACATTCTTGATCAAAGATCTGTAAAAAGAGAACATTTTAATAAATCTCCATTCACCTTTCTTGCTGGAGACATCATCACGCCACATACACAGACACGTGCACACATATGTGTGAATATATATGTATGTATGTGTGTGTCTTGTGTATGCAAACATTCATATATATATATATATATATATATATATACACACACAGATATACATATATATAGATACATATACACACACGTACACACACACACACTCACATATATATATATATATATATTATATATATATATATACACACACAGATATACATATATATAGATACATATACACACACGTACACACACACACACTCACATATATATATATATATATATACTTATACATGGTTTATACCTAAAAG
The DNA here is from genome assembly GCF_006345805.1 of Octopus sinensis. Lineage (NCBI taxonomy): Eukaryota > Metazoa > Mollusca > Cephalopoda > Octopoda > Octopodidae > Octopus > Octopus sinensis. The sequence goes on along the minus strand of NC_042999.1, from coordinate 80,566,888 downwards.
TTTAATCATTTGATTTGGCTAATATATATGTGTGAGTGTGTGTTGTATGTTTGTGTATTATGTTAAATTATGCAGCACATATAATGACCATATTTCATGTTAACCTTTGAGTATAAGTCTAATATTGAATATATATATATATATGTGTGTGTGTGTGTGTGGTGTGTGTGTGTGTGTGTGTGTGTGTGTATGTGTGTGTATGAGTGTGTGCGTGTTTGTGCGTGTGAATGAGTGAGTGAGTTAGTGAATAAGTCAGTTAGTGAGTCAGTGAGTCTGTGTATTTGTTTAAGAGTCTGTGTGTGTGTGTGTGTGTGAGTGTCTGCGTCTATGCCTGTGTCTGTTTGTATGTGTGTGTACGTACAATTACATATATTTTTTAAACATTTCTTTGTTAATTTCCGGTAAACGTCGCACCATTAATAATGTTGCTTTAATTGTCTGTATATATAATATCTATACAGCAATTAAAATCTTTAATTAGCACATACATTTTTTCTTTATTTATAAAATACGGTTATATCCTTTATTAGGTAAATAGAATTAAATTATTTCTTTTTTTAGCAACTACTTTGATTCTTACCTTATAATTTATTCTGGTGGTCGAGAACACAACATTTACGTTTATGAAATGAAATGAAATAAAATTCGATATTTCTTTTTTCTTGCATGATTTGGAGAATTATTTCCGACAAGTCTACTAATGAGGGATAATTCAACTACAATTACCATTATATCTCTAAAATATTTATCTGAATCGAACCTGTTTTCTAATTGACAATGTTGACAAGTGATGAAAGAAAATTAAAAGAAAAAGAGGAGGGAGTTATTTTATTTTTGTTTATACTGACAAGACTGACAAATATGATTGAGGTATCTGGTCTCAGATTGGATGTAATTTGTTTGTCAGTCTTGTCATCATATTAAAATGATTAATACGTACCTATGATGATTGGTGTGCAAAAATGTTCTTATTAAAATCATCAGACAAAATTTGAGTGTCTTACTCTGAGTGTAATTCTACAGCGACATCAATTCCTTCCACCATTTTCTTTATAGACTATGAAGGAAATTCCTTATGGTTGCTCAACCAGCAGAATACATTAACTAATTCTACGTCAACATTTAAGAAAAGGAGACATTCGGTGATACGGCTCTGAGATACCCTGCATAGAAATAAATATTTGGAATACCTTGGCTGGAATGTTTTAATCCGGGGAAGAATGTTTGGGCTAGATTATAACAATAGCAGCAAATGTTTGTCCGTGAGATTCGGAATTCCAAACGATCACATGGTATGATGTTGTAAAGCTTTGCACACCTATTTCTGAACACTAGTTTTTGTATTCTACTTAACGATTTGCACGCTATTTTTAGACGTCAGTCCTCGCTGTCCTTAATTTCGGCTCATAAAACTTGGTCGGAAAACTAACTTATCTTATTTCCAGATTATTAAATTTAGATAATTTCTCCATCTATTTTAGCTATCATTCTTCAATTTTGAATTGGTTGAATTGGCAGGCATTTTTATGGTGCTTGACAACAATATCTGGTCGGTTAATTTTTATCTCCCTGCCGAGGTAATTGGCTTATTTCAGGATATGGTTGCTTTGCCACTCTCGGAAACTTTCTCAATACCATCACCTATATGTGGAAATTTCATAGTGCCGCCGCAAATTCCAGTCTATGTAATTCAACGTTGTGTGGCGTTTGTGGATATATTCTTTCTCGGCATTGACTTGGTAGTGTGTGAAAATGTGGTTAATTGTTTCTTTGCCATTTCCATTTTTCTGCAGTTACAGCTTTCTGCTACATTATATATTGTTGCTGAATTTTTTGGCAGCAAACGTTTGGTTCTCTGTCGCGATCAAGTAGTCTTCAGTCTCAGTTTTGAGTCTGGTGCTTCTTATCCAGTGTAGAGATTTTGTAAGAACTCTGTTCAAATTTTGCCAGTATTGAACAAGTAGAAGTTACTTGCCATTATTTTATTACGACATACTGTAGTGCTGAGTATTTTGTTTTTAGATATATGCTGTTTCGATTTCCGGTGGTGTTCCACCCGTTTCTTTACAGTAATCTACGTAAACTATATCCTATATTTAAGTGTTTCTTGAAGACGGAATATTTTTTTTTTTTGTTTTTCATGCTACTTAGCTACTTGTATTAATTTTACATGTTTCTGTACAAGGTAAATCTGAAATCATACAATGGAAATTCAGTAATTGTTTGCAGTATACAGATAGAAACTGCCCGCATAAAATTTATGTTCATTAGGCTAACCATATAATTTATGTACACATCTAATTATGTTTACCATATCAATGAAGGGTTCCAACACTACATTAGAAGGAAATTCTGCATTTTTAAAATTCCCTTTATTTGTCTGTAAAAATATTTGCCTTTTAAAGATAATTGATGCATCTTTATTCACGACTATTGATTTTACGATCCATGTGTGATGGATATTAGGAAAAACCGTCCGGTAGTCTATCCGTATCAATCTCAAGCAGTCTTTTCATTTTGACAAATTCCGGTTATAGGTTTATTGATCATCAATTGATATGTGCATCTATGTGGACCTTTGAAGCATTACTTCTGATCTTCTGGTTGTTTAATAAATGTTCAGGGCACACACACACACGCACACAAATACA